>NC_057804.1:340218547-340228319 GCF_018294505.1 Triticum aestivum
GATAGCTGGAACTCATGTGTTTTGAGCCTCTCAAGTATGTCAGACGGATCAAGATTTTTGAAGTTAGGGCATTCTTGAATCACTAGGGCCAAAGTGTCAAATAAGATGTCAAGTGATCTCAGTAGCTTCTTCACAATTTCATGCTTGGTATCTCAGTGGCGCCAAGTGCGCGAAGCTCATTGGTGATATATATGAGGCGATCAAATGTGAGCCGGACATTCTCATTGTCGTTTCTCTTGAAGTGGTTGAAGAGATTGCGAAGAATATCAATCCTAGAGTCCCTCTGAGTTGAGACGCCTTCGTTGACCTTGGACGCCAGTCCAAGACTAGCATCGCAGTTTCCAGAGCACTCACACGGCCATATTGTCCTTTGGTCAGATGACCACAGATGATGTTCTTGGCAGTCGAGTCCAATTGCGTGAACCTCTTAACATTAGCAGTGGTGATACCTTCGCCGACCTTGGGAACGCCTGTCCTAACGACATACCAGAGGTCGATTTCAATGGCTTCAAGATGCATACGCATCTTATTCTTCTAGTAGGGGTAATTAGTGCCATCAAATACTGGGCACCCAACGGAGACCTTGATTATCCCTACAGTCGACATAGCTAAAACTCTAGGTGATTAAACAGAATCACACAGAACAAGGGACCACCTTTCTCTGATACCGACTGAAAGTGCTAGTTATTGACTAGAGGGGGGTGAATAGGCGATTTTTACGAAAGTCTTCAAAACACGTGGTCTGTGAAGACAAACAATCATACTGAACCTATATGATATGAAGCGATAAACTACTCTAGATATACCATAGTCAAGTAAGCAATATAGAGAAAGCACGAAGACAAATGGTAGCTACGTAGAACATATCAGAATGGAAGATACTATGAAGCCAAACAGGTAAAAGTCTTTGCACAGTGAAGTCAAATAGATCGAGCAAGCAAGCAATGACTTGACGAAGAGAAACTGAAATGTAAAGGAGGTGGGGTATAGAACTACTAGCTTGGCGAAGACAAGGATTTGGTAGACTAGTTACAGTTGATGTTACAACTGTATCTCTGGTTAGGGAGGCTGAGATTGAACTCAGAAGACCATGTCTTCACCTTATTCCCTTGAGCTAAGGACACCCAGTCCTCACCCACTCACTCTGGTAAGTCTTCAAGTTAGACTTCCAAATCTTCACAGACTATGTTCACCGGCGATCCACAATGACTCTTGGATGCTCAGAACATGATGCCTAACCATCTGGAGGATGCACAGTACCACTACAAAAAAATACACTTCCGTGATGATACGTGTTTGTCACAGTAGGTCGCATTTTTTCTCATGCATGTACATCCATGACAAATTGATGACAGAATCAAGATAGTCATACATGTGCTGTTGTAGAAGTGTTTCATGACATTACCAAAATTATCATCATGGAAGTGTCCACTTCCATGACGATAAATCGCACGTCACAGAAGTGCTTTTGTCAAGGGTGACCGACACGTGGCATCCACCACAACGGAATGCCGTTAAGCTATCAGGTCGGGTTTTGGATCCGATAACCCGTTAACAGCCCCGACCAATGGGGATTTTCCACGTGTAAAATCATCATTGGCTGGAGGAAACACGTGTCGGCTCATCATTGGGACAGATGTCATCCACTCATTGGACAAAAGGCGCCTATGATACGTGGACACGTGGCATGGCCAATCAAGTTTAAATGGGCCTGCCCAACTAAAGGCCCACAAGATTTTGCGGCCCATAATGGGCGGGCCCAGTTAAAGGCCCATGAGATTTTGCGGACTATAATGGGCTGGCCCAGCTAAAGGCCCACAAGATTTCGCGGGCCATAATAGGCCGGCCCACGTAAAGGCCCACAAGATTTTTGTGTTCCATAATGGGCCGGCCCAGGTAAAGGACCACAAAATTCCTGCGGATCATAATGGGCCGGCCCAGCTAAAGGCCCACGAGATTTTGCCAGCATTAATGGGCTGGCCCAGCTGTAGGCCCACAAGATTTTGAGGACCCTAGTAGGCCGGCCCATTAACTGGCTGCCATGTTTTGGGCCTAATGCCGGCTCGTAATTGATCCGGTCCATTAATGGACTACCATGTTCCGGGCCTAATAATGGACCATATAAGATCCGACCCGTTAAAAGCCTCCCACTTTCTGGGCCAAATCACAGCCCAAATCAGGTCTGGCCCTTTAAGAGGCTTTGGGCTCAATTATGGCCCATATCAGATTCGACCCATTGACTGGACACTATGCTTTTGGGCCCACTTGCTAAAGGCCCATTTAGTAATTTGGCCTGATATTAGTTTTGGCCTGTTAAGGGCCCATTTAACATTTCGGCCCTATATTAATTTTGGCCTGTTAAAAGCCCGTCATATAGTTGGGCCTAACTACAGCCCGGTTTGCATCCGGCCTGCTCGCAGCCGATATCTGATTGGGCCAAACAAGAACCGAGACAACTTTGGCCTGTTAAAAGCCCGTGAATTGATTCGCACAATCATGGGCCGGGGTCCATTTCGGGCTGCCGCCGGCCCGTGAGCTATTCGGCACGTTTCAGGCCCAGCCTACTTCTCAGCCTCCTAAAAGCCCATTGAGTTTTCTTGCGAAAAGAGGGTCGGGGGTTACTCGGCCTATTAAAGGACCGAATCTACTAGTGGGCCAGTTTGACGGGGCCCATGATGCGGATCGTACATCGTGATTGCATGATGGCCCGATTATGTACCGTAATTTTACGGTTTGGCCGGTTTACTGCGAAGACAGGATATATATACAATAAAATAACTGCGGCATCGTGAATAAGAAAAAACCTAGACTATACAATAAAGAAATTACGACATATTACATCCACTGGGCATCAAAATTCGCCACTATGATAATAAAGCACAAGCAGACAGCAGATTACATATAGTGGGCATCGAAGATCACCACCAGTGCAAATAAACACACTGACAAAATAATATACAAAACCGACAGCACTTCAATAGAGTTCAAGAAAGGTTAGCCCTGCTGGGGAGCTGCAGTGCAAGCAGGTTAGCAAGATGATGAGACTGCGCTTGTTCAACACTTATATCTTCCTCACTCTGAAAGATAAACAAGCAGACAGATGATAGGTTTTGCACATAAAAGTATCAGTGCTGACAATTCATCACATTTCTTACTGACGAATAAAGTGACACAGTTTAAAATTGCATTAACACAATATGGTATTGTTCAGGTCTAGACATGGCAGGAAATGACATTGTGAAGGAGTTGCCAGCTTCATGACACCACTGGATTACAGATCAAGAAATCATAAGTATCAATGGTTAGTGTGCTGTCAATTTATCCCATTTCAGATTGGCAAATAAAGAGATGGTATAAATAATAGTAGAATGATATGACATTGTTCATAGTTAAGACATTGCAGAATATGACATTGTGCTGTAGTGGGTAGGTTCACCACACCACTGGATTATGGATGAAGAACAGAAGCATACATGCAGTGCAAAAGAAGATCACTTGCTCTGTATAGTTTAATTTACATGGTATGAAGAAGGAACTTGGTTGTACAAATGAAAACTTAAATTGAGAAGGACAAACTTTTGTTTATGAACTACATAATAAAATTTCAACATGCAATTTGATGCAAACATCAAAAATAAACAGCTGTTGCAGTCATGCCTAACTAAATATACACAACAAAGTTTGAAGGCTTGAGAAGGACAAACTTACATTACTAGTGAAGACAGGCTCTATAAAGCCCTTGTCCATGCTGATGGGGGGGGGGGGAATTCAAGAAGTTTAGTACAAAATCTTCTTCATAAGCATTGCCTTTATTCTACATTTTGTTAAGAGTAAATATAGATGTGATAATATACGAAAAAATGGAGAATATTTAAGATAAGATGAAGAGTGATGCTACATAACCAAGTAGCTATAAATGTATGTGCAGCGATACAGGCAAAAGGCACAGCCACGAGCAATGCACAACTAAACTTCTTCAGTACCAACCTTATGGTAAGAGTAAATATAGATCTGATGTGTAGAAAATGGAGGGCAAAGGAAAATAAGCTGCAGAGTGATGGTACATGAACAACTACCTGTCAATATAAGTACACTGATAAAGGACAACATGTACTTACAAGAACAATGCAGAGCTAAAAAAATTCATTGGCATTGGATATATTCTACACTAATGTAACCATTCATACAGATCAGATAATTTGGAGCGAACAATTGATAAGCAAGCTATCATGCATACTGCTGTCACATAATGAACCATGTATGTATGCAAGTATAGTGATACAGGACAACAAGTACTAACAAGAGCAAAGCAGCGGGCAGCATATTTGCGATATCCTGTCGTTCTTTTCAAACCGGAATTTCTTCTTCGAGCTGATTTCCTGCAAAAGCGATCCATAAGGCACATGCGGAAAAGTAGAAGTTCAAATTGTCCTGTGATTTCATAGACAGTACCTCATCCTGGGAACGAGACTAGTGCATAACAAGGTTTTCCATTTAATGTCTTCTAAATTTAGCACATGAGACTTCACCGGAAATTCATTTATAGACTTGCCATCAAAGTGTGATTTCCTCAGGTAACACCGATACTGCTGCAATGCTTTCTTGAAAAGCACAAGTAAGCTTTGCTCGTCATGACTATCCAGATTGACCCTCACCTAGTTACAACAATGTAATGTAAATCATTGATGTGTTCGATTGGCAGAAAACAGGAAAATAATAACCATGAATAATAGCACTTACATGTAAGTTGGACAGGAAGATGTGAAAATGGTGTTTGTCTTCACTATAATCTTCCCATGATGGGAGTATATGCACGTAGTCCCTAACAACATTGAAAGCATTGTCTTTTAAACTGGGAATAAATGGAATGGGGTTCCAATCTGTAGGAATTGGCCGTCTCTGCAGTTGGGATAGGTCTTCGGCCGGTGGACTTGCTGTACTTTTTGCTGGAGTGGGATTTTTCTGTGGTACGGCTGGTGCTATGGCAAATGAAATCGGTATACCTTTTGCTGGAGTGCAGGTCTTGTGTGGTGGGGCTAGTGGTGTGGCCAGTGAAGTATGGGTACAGTCTGTTGGAGTCGGTCCTATGTTTTGTGTCACTGGTTGTACAGCCAATATAAGTGGGGCGCTGTCTGATTTCTCCGGCACCACCACGTTTTTCAAGGACTTTGCTGGTGCTCCTTCAGGTTCGGCAATCACCCTCTTCCTTTTTGATGTCTGATGCACAAGAACAACATTTGAGTGGAAAAACATGGTATGACGATAGATGGAATATGTATTGATAATGGATGGGCATGGCATCTCGAGTTATATGATGAGTAAACTAAGCAGATGGTGGTGCAACAAAGTAGAAGAAATGCAAGACAACATATGAAAGATACACGCAATCAATAAAACCTTGCCAAATTAGAACAGGCACCTTGATGGGTGAATAGGACAGGCCATCTGCCTTTGACTCCTTGAGGTTAGAATAGTCATTAGGATGATATTCTGAACAAGAATCAACAGGTGGGGAGCGTATGAGTTTCATTGCTTCCAGAATGGCACTCATTGCCTTGGTTCCAATTTTGTAAGTCATTGCAGTGTTCCACAATATTCTTCTGATACACGGATTCTGATATTCACTGTAATTGCGTATAATATCTGAGAACCATGAAAACATAAATAGTTCTGATATTTTCTTTGTAATGCAGATGATATTCTAATATAGGGGCGCCCCTGTAAACACTTATGTGCTATCACTGGATTCTGATGAGAGAGCTCATGTGTGCTGTAATATCGTGCGTGCATTTATATAATCTGGCACAAGTACACAAAAAATAGGCTCCAGAAGTAAGGATAGCTGGTAGATGATAGGTTCATAATATACTGTATAGAGAGTTTATTGCCAAACCATGATAACAAGAGCACACAACAACTAGGAAGATCATAGTGTACATAACAGGGGTACACCATAACCACGATATATAAATCGGGAAAGTGGAACTGGCTTGAAAATATGATGTTGTATTGCCGCTAGTAATTGAAAGCCTATCGATCACGTACAGGCCAGCACTATCGAACATGGTAAAGAAGAGCAAGCAGATTTTGGATAATAAAATGTTGGTTGTGCAGTGCCCACACATGATGAACCAGAGCGCATTAAGAATGCAACTCCCAGCTGTCTCTCGACCATTTCAGGCGGTTGGATGAAGATCCTACGTCTCCTAACCCTTCTTCTTCCCCGTCTCTGATTCTTCCCATACAGAACACCGCATGGGCCGCCGGCCGGACCACCGTCCCCACCGCCTGTGTTCCTCCGCCACCCCCACCCCCCACCCGCGTCAAGTTTTCTTTGTTCGGCGAGGCCCCACAACCACCCGAGCCCCTTGGATCGCACCGGCGAAATCCGGCGAGCTCTAAAAAGTCGACTGACCCAATTTTGAAATTTAGTCTACTGTGATTTAACTAGTGTGGAATATAAAAGGGGAAAACCATAAGCATTGGGAGTATAGTGTTGAGCGTGCCATGGCGGATCTGAAGGTGCAAATCGGACAAAGGCAACTTCGCAACCAAGACCAGAAATCAGAGTAAAGCAGTGGTGATCTATTTTCTTCCTGCGATAAATAAGTTGAGAAGATACGAAAGAGTACCGCCTCCGGTGCGGCGCCGTGTACGCATCTGCTGAGAATTTGACGGTGCTGCGGTAGCGATGGATGTAGGTGGCGTGGAAGCAGATATAGGAGGGTATACGGTGGCGGCGGGCCGCGGTGTACGAGACGGTCGTAGGAGCGGCGCCGGCAAGGTGGACGACGGCGGGGATGAAGCGAGAGGACGGGATGCAAGGATCCCGGTCCGAAAGCATGGATGAGAGAGGTCGATCTCCTGTAATGGACGGCGGCGTCGGGGTATCAGCTCCGGCATGGTGGAGGAGGACGGCGGTGGATGGGGTGGCGGACGGCGGCAGACGGAGGAGAGTGGGGTGGAGAGGGTGTTTTGGCGCCCACGGAGTACGAATGGGGAAAAGGGAGGTAGAGAGGAAGGGGGAACCATGTATTCAGGGCGCGCTTGTCTCAAATGCAAGGAAATTTACAAACTTAGCCCCCGTTTCAAATTTTACTACATCACAGCAAAATTAGTCGGTTGGGGATAGGACTGTAATCTCGCATACACCGAATATTTGCCGACGAGAGTTTGTTTTTGGCGCCCACCATGTATGAATATGAATCGGGGAGGGAGTCGATTTCGACCGAGGGCACACTGTGTTTTGGCGCCCACCGTGTATGAATCCGGGTGAGAGGCGGTTACATGACGTTTGGGTGAAATTACAAACCTACCCCTATCGAAACCTATAGAAATCCAGCAGATAGGCTTTGCGTGGCAGGGATAGGCAGTAGTGATTTCCATCTCGCAGATTTTGGTTTCACGCGGTTACTGCGACTTTCCCCTCTTTGTTCAAATTTTGCACAGTGCACATTTACCGTGCCAACTCAATTCGAATCCCGTTTGTATTCTACTATTTTTTCGGGCGGGATCCATTTTCAATTGGAATTACATTCTATATACATCATTTTTTTATATATACTTTCAAAAGCACAACACCATTTATACATAAATATGGTTTACAAATGGCATGATCTCAGATTCATAAGGTTGTATCCATCAATTTGGATTTTCAAATATTTGAAACCACTTTATGTTGAAATCCAATGTATGCATTCCTTGCTAATTGTCTCCAATTAATGTGTGTTTCATGCGGGTTTTTTTAATTTCTCAAACATGTATAATGTGTTTCACACACACAACATATAGTGTAATCCCGTTTATACATTAATTGCATATAAACCATGCATTGTTTGTAATTGAAGAATCTATAGATCACCAATATTGATAAACTATATAACATTACACGTGTGCCCAAATTCAAATGAATATGCATGTTTGATACACCAATTTGCGTTATGATATTATCTATGTCGTGATCTCCAGTTTAAATATTTGAAACCCCTTTAATCCAGATATTCGTCTCATATAGCTATCACTCATGCTTATATAGGACTATCTCTCTTGACCTATACGCGTTCATCGTCTCTCAGGAATCTCTCGTGCTACCTATATGTCGACAATGATCTTTTATCTTCTTAACACACTAACGGTACTCTCTCCCTCGACCTTCATCACTCTATCTCTCTCTAGGTATATCTCGCTCCCTGCTATGTGTCTCTATCTATGATTATCCATGTGGAATCTCTTTCTCTCACACAAACACAAAACTTTGTCTCCCGGGGTCTCATTTTTCTCAACTATTCCCATGTGTGCCACTCGCACACCCCTCATACAGAGATGTCTTTCGCTCCTTAGATATGAGAACCTACGACTCTTCCTCTTCAATATCTCTTTCTCACACACAAACAGAAACTTTGTCTCCCAGGGTCTCATATTTCTCCATTGTTCTCTTGTATGTGGCTCAAACACACCCTCTCTCCCTAGAGATATCTTGCGTTCCCTCATATGTCTCTCTAGCTATCACTCTCGTTTTGAAATAACTTTCTCTCTCGCAGACATAAAACTCCGTCTCTCTGGATCTCATTTCTCTCTGATATCTTTTTGTATGTGACTCACATGCACCCTCTATCTATCTCTCTCACACCCACACACATAACCCAGCCTTCTGATCCACTCGACTCCTATCTCTAGCACACACTAGCTAGCATCTTTATCTTTCTATTTATCTGTTTCTCCATCAACCTTCTTTCTCGCCCTCACTCTTGATTCATATCACGCACACTACATATGTTTCTCTCTACATGCAGTCAAGTGCCCTCTCACACACATATATAACTTCACCCTTTGAACCACCCGACGGTCATCTCCGACACCCAAAATAACGGATGTCTCTCTAACTAGCATCTCCATCTCTGTATCTATCTGTAGTTTCTCCGTCAACATTTCTTTCTCGCATGGAGTCTTGCTTCCTATCACCCACACTATATATGTCTCTCCATACATATGCATATATAGGTTGATCTCTTTTGCACAATTGTTACGCCTCACCCCCTCTGCTCGCCATAGATGCATGCTCCAGCCCACGCCACTATCTCTTAAAGACAAAAACACATGCTCAATTGTCGGGCCTTCTTCCCTGCATTCTCACATGCATGCATATTGTTATACCGATCTGTCTCTCCCATGTCGTTGATCTTAGGACTTATGTCTTCTTTCTTTTAGCTCGATCATGCACGCGCGCACACACACACACATCCCACGTATACATGTATACCTCTCACACATGCACGTTCAAGGTCTCTATGTCTCCATACGTAGTTAATGACCCTCAATCCTAACGCCACATCGAATCGTTCTCCTCTTTTGTGCACATAACTTCCGCCTGGATGGGCAAAACACACACTCACACTTAACAAATCTCCTTCTAGCCACACCCCCCTGCGCGCCTCTCACTATTCCCCTATATCCCCGAAACCAATAAGACCATCCCTTTGTTTAATTCCCGCCTACATGCACCATCGATATATAGTAGTCTTCCTTGGTGTCTCTCGAACAAACACGTTCTCTCGATGTCGACTCCTCTCACGCGCACGCACCTTCTCTTCCCTCCCGAAGGGCATTTTCTCTCTCGCACCCCATCGTTGGTGGCCTCTTCCATACACATCACCTCTCTATGATGAAGCCATGCACACTTAAATTACATCCGCCACAGAGGACCCCGCGACACACACACACGCACACACACACACACACACACACGCATGCACGCACGCACCCCCCCCACACA
>NC_057804.1:340228591-340233396 GCF_018294505.1 Triticum aestivum
CCACACACACAAACTAAGACTCCATCTCCCTCTCTCTCTCCTCTCTCTCTCTCTCACACACACACACACCACACACAGACACTAAGACTCCATCTCACACACACATGCTCTAGGCGGAGAATTTGTTCCTACCACCCTTCATCCAACCTTACCCGTATGATAAACAATCACCTTTATTTACTTGCATAACATGGACGGATTCTACTTTACTTTAGTAGTCAGCAAACTTATCATTTGTACCCTTATAAAAAAACGAGTTGGCAATGATGGTGTGCCTGCCATCTTGTAATACAGACCGTATGATCTATATCTGACGGATAGAAAGCAAACTATAATAATTTTACAAAATATACCCGCACCTCTCTCCACATCATTATCTCCCGCAACCTCATTGCTCACCAATTAAAAAAGGAATAAGTCTCTGGAACAATCTAGCATGCATGGTGGCCGCTGCCGCCTGCCAGCACCGTCCATCCCCATGCCTCCACCCATTCCGACCACCAGTCACCACCACGCTCCACTCCTCCTCGCCTTATCTCTCATCTTTCATTTTTTCGATAACATTCTCGAGATACCAGTTTTCCGATAAAATTCTCGAGATATCATTAGTTTTTACACATGGGATTACTCCTGCATGGGTCAATCACAACAGGTGTTTTGTTAAAAAATGCATATTGATGTTCCGTGCAATGCACGAGAATCTTGCTTGTAATTATATAACACAAATCACGAGCAGGAAGTGACATTTTTTTGACACAACCACGTTAACATGGCCACATAAATCACGAGCAGGAAGGAGAAGGGAAGCAGGTTGTGGAGTAACATTTTTTTACCACAATTTCTTAGGAAACTAAGTGCAATAATTGAGTAGTTTTGCAAACTACCATTACTACTACACCTGAAACGGTTCAAAACCTATACTCCCTTGCCAGCGCGCGCTTCCCGCGTGAAACGGTCAGCGTCACCCTGGAGCGTCAGTGCCGCATTAATGCCCGGCCAGAGCGGAGGCGACCTCTCACTGGCGACGGCTTTGAAGTGGCACGACGGCCGAGAGAGCGCCGCTTCCCGGTGCACGTGACTGCTCCGCGTCGAGACTGGCCATAGGCCCTATTTGTATCCATGGTTTAGAGTTAGTTTGAGCTAGTTGGGGCTCAAATAGCCCTAAAGTATCCAAGAATGAGGGTTTAAATTGGAGCAAGTTGCACCGAACCCACCAAAAAAAACTATCCCACCCAAGAGGTGCTAACTGGAGATAGTTCTCATTGGGACCACTGAAAAATCACTTTTCTCTCTCAATGAAGTGCATTTATTGTCAATCTAACCCTGTCACCCAAACACCTCTTTGGCTACAGTTAGTTCAGGGTTAGTCATGAGTTAGTCTAACCTCTAGCTAAGTTAGAGTATCAAACAGGAGTAGTATAGGACATGCAAGTTGCTCAAAGCATACAGGCAAATTCGTACGTGAAAGGATTTTTTCTTTTTGAAAACGAAACGTGAAAGGAATTTTTTTTAGAATGCTCTTGGCATGTCGCTAACATGTGATAGTTAACCGACCTCAATAGACGGCAGAAATGCCAGCCCACCGCACTTTGATAGAGACGAGGAGGGAGAAGCGATACAGGTTGCTGGATTACTAGAGATAGGTGTCGCACGGAAGCCAAGAAATATGGTGATAGCGTGGGTCAGCCATGTACTAGTATGATGTAACTACACTAGGGCGTCGTGTTTCATACTCTTCCAGTCCACTGTGGAGATGATTGGTTAATTTTATATCACTGAATAATATTAAATATTATGAGTGCAGACGCTCCACCACGAGGTTCCTTGCTCCTTCTCAGTCGTCCGGAATCTATGTTCTTCCACTCTATTTTTTTACGTGAGCTTTGTTCATCCTTTTGCCAACACGCGAGACATCTAGCATCAAGGCGCACGTGTTATGCAACGATCGTTTCATCTATACGAAGAACACGTGGCACTGGAACTACAAGACGGACATGTACCCAGGAGTGGACGTACGAACCTGAGTAATGTAGCGCAGTAAGTGAAGTAGAAAGGCACAAATGGTATGAACATGCGTGGCATACAAGGTGTGTTTGGTTGCATTCTCGTCTCAGCATAGTTGTTCCCTCTTCATGCATGCTCAACTCAACACCCCTCTTCATGCATGCTCTCTTCATGCATGCTTCTAGTGTATTTGTGCTAAACTAGTGTGGACTCATGCACCCTCCATACACTCTACCAAACACCCAAAAGTAGGTCGAGAAGGGAACTCTTGGGCGGCATTTGTCTCTTACTACGTACTACCACTAAATGTTGTACGTGCAATGCACGGTGATGTTATGGAGTACGTGCCTAAGTACTCTACTACTACTATATTAGTCGGAGGCACATATTAACTTTTATATTTGTTTACGTGTATGCCCTGAGACCTTCCAACTAGACGTTTCTTTCTCTCCAGGTCGCACTTTGTATCGTTCATACCACTAAGTACTACTACGTGTGGTCTCCGACCCAGAAGTGGAAGAAGTGGAGACGCTCTACCACGCTGTTTTTTTACGCTGGGCTCTACCACGCTGTCATGTCCCACTCCTTTCACTGACATGTGGGACATCCATCACGTGCCGTGTTTGGCACCCTTCATCGTAAGAGTTGAAACGCTAGCATTCATCAAAAATAAAAAATAATTATAAATCGGCAGTGATACTATTTTTTTTGTGAACCAATCAGCAGTGATACTATACCACGCGGTTTCCTTGCTCCTCGATATCGGAAAGAATACTTCCGTTCGCCAACATGTGGGACGTCGACCATCCTGGTCCACTTGCCATGCACGCAGAACTCCAAGGGAGAGTCACCCAGGTCGTCGCGCCGCAATAACAATGACTAACGAGCCGTCAAATCACAGGCCCACTTCCCACTTTGAAGTTGCTCGGACGAAGGAACCATCATGACTTCGTTGAATTCCGCTTCTTGAAGAAAACTACTGTACCAGTAGTACTGCTAGCTACAGTATTTACTCCAATAGAGGCCTCCTTTCATTCATAGTATAGGAATATGAAAATCATAGGAAGTGAGATGACATGCATCTCAATTCCTATGGAGAAAGAGATGCCATTTGATGCATAGGATAGGAATTTTTCCATTTAGTCTAGGCTAATGTACTGGTAATTTGCTCTAAAAACTACAGTTGTAACTAGTAGTACTGGTACATGCTCGTACTCAGACACAGACACACACTAACTACTAGTACTACTACTTCTCACATGCTAGCCAGATGTCGTCGTTCTCCTTCCCGGCTTTGTCGGCGACACCCCACCGTGCTTGGATCTCCGCCGACCTCTCCGCAGCAGCGCGTGCGTCCTTTTCTTTCTTGCGGCGGCGGGCCTCTCTTTTCTTGAGTGCTTTCTGAATTTGCCGCTCCCTCTGTGCGGCTTTGGCCTCCTCTTGCTCTACCGCCCATTCGGCCTTGGCATCTTCAAATTCCTCCCACATACTTGTGAGGTCGCGAGCGGCGATGAACTCGGCACGGCGGGATGCCATCGCTTCCCTACCATTTTGTGTGCGTTCGTGGGCGGCAGGGAACTCGGCGCGGTGGGTTGCCATCGCTGCCTTACCGGTTAGTGTGCGGCGCGGTGGCATGAACGACGCTTGGTGAGAGCTCTAGGGTGGAGTGGCCGGACAACCGTATAGTGCATTGGTTTGTCAAGAGCTCAAGGACAGAAGACAAAGCAAATTAGGATTCCCCTTCAATCCTGGTCATTTATTACCGAGTAAAATGCATTGGCGGTCATCGAACTTGTCTTGATAGCTCACTTTGATCATTGTATACGAGATATGGTGATTATACGGTCGCTGGCTCAGTGTATAGCTCCGTATTTGTATGGTTGACCAGTCAAGCAGTCCACATGCGCCTCATCAGCTCGTGTTCTTTATCTATCTACGCGGGCCTACCTGTGAATGGAGAAAGAAATACTGTAAAAACCAAAATTATGCGTATGTGGGGAATCAAACCACGGACTTGTCGCTGCAACGCACCCTCGTAAGCCAAATTAAAATGAAATACTTCGCGTCAGACACTCACGCTCACGTTGTCAAAGCATGCTAATGCATGCACATCGCCCTCTAAATCAAAGTGTTGCTCATGGCACAACGCAAACAGCGAGCCCATCACCTGCGCGCCCTGGCGGTGCCTGACATTACTATTTAGACGTTTGATGGAGGCTGACGCGAACGCCGAGCATGTATTCACCTGGCTCAACACCAACGGTCATACTCGGACCACCTTGCTCATGTATATCATCCATCACAACGACATTCTATAAAACAGCCTAAGCTAGAGAGGGTACTATGGTAGTATGGTACAGGAGTATGTACTATCGTGAGCGACCGATCTTAATGGCACTGCACACCGAAACCCCTTCCATCGCTAGCGCGTGCTTCCCTCCTGAAACGGTCACCATCTCTCCAGAATGTCAATGCCGCATTCACCGGACTTAACTGCAGGTGCAATTGGTGTGTCACTGACATGCGGGTCAGACGCCCGTTGGGCCCACATGTCAGTAACCCAAACGCATCTGCAGTTAAGTCACTGAAGCAGCGTCCGCATTCACGCCCGACGAACCTACTCCGACGCCAGTTGTCCATCCGTCTGCCGCGGCTCATTGCCATTCGCCCGCTATATTAACTTGAGCCCCAGCTCCCAGCCATAGCCAAAGACCCACACTTATTCTCCTCCGGTCCCTTCCTTCTGTCGGCACCACTTCAACCATGGCCTCCTGGCGCTCCGAAGCTCTCTTGGACGTACT
>NC_057804.1:340233758-340448834 GCF_018294505.1 Triticum aestivum
GCCGCCATGACCACGAAGCCGGCGCACGTGCGCGGGCATAGCTGGCAGCGAGGAAGAGTAGTACATGGTAGGTTGCCACCGCTCTAGTCCCGGGAAGGCCACCGCTACTCCACTCAGTCGACTCCAAGCTTGGTGGGGTAAACATCGGCGACCGGTTAGCCCCTTGACGGCGACGAGGAGGCAGAAATCTTCACAACCTTGTGCTCTGGCCGGAGGAGGAGGTTATCGAGGCGGATGAGGAGGAGGCAAAGGCAATGGCCGGCTTTCTTTGGTTCATGGCCGGACATGGTGGTCGGGCGCCGGCGATCATTTAGATTAGGTTTACAGTAGGTTTAGTACGGTTTGTGCGAAATATGTAATGAATTTCGTCCAGTTTGTAGGAAAAGTTTTCGAAATGTAATGAATTCCATCCGGTTAATTTGAAATTTGCTTTGTTTGCACGAATTTTGTCCGGTTAGTTCATATAGTTGTCGAAAGGTATGCGGGCAGCATCGGATGGCATCCATCAGTGTCCTCGGACAGATGCCGGTGTAAATTTGTGGGCCAGCACTGGAGATGCCCTAACTATCATGCTATAATCGCTAACAATCCTCCATTATTTGGCAGGGAACAGTTATCCCTCGATCAAAATCAGATCCGCGGTGTTTCGCACTCCTCCCACGTAAGAGTGTAAACTCTTGCTTACATAAAAATGGAGCAAGTGGACGGCACTGTAGCACGTCATATCACTCAAACTAGCCCGCCTAACGAGCGGGAAAGCACCGCCCTCGTCATTTTGTTCCTGATTTCTATCGATCGATCGCACGAAAATGTTATGCTTCGCAAGTTCTAAAGGAAAAGGCGGCACACTTACGACTCGTACGCGTCGCAACCCTGACAGTCCGGCTCGCACGCCGCTCACCAGAGGGGACACGCGTTGTCTTGCAATTTCACTGACATGTGGGACCGTAATTGAATAAACCATCGATAGCCGAAATCTAATCGCTCGGCGGGCGTCAGCAGAGAAGAGAGAAACGGGGGAGGGAGAAGAGATCGCCCGCCCGCCGCGCACGGACTCCAAGAAATATATGGTGATAATGTGAGGTGGGCCATGCTGGAGTCCGTACCGCTTCTGGAGCCCGATCTCAACACCCTGGCCCCTCAAGACGCTAGCTGCCCGCTGCATACATAGCAAGTAGTCCTCGCTTATGTGGAGGAGAGAGAGGCATTGACAAAGTCAAGGAGTAACAGTGGAGACAATAGCTTTCATCAAAAATAAACAATGAATACTCGTTGCTCGTCCTCTATATCGGAAAGAATACTTTCATTCGCTGACATGTGGGACGTCGACCATCCTGGTCCACCTGCCATGCACAAAATTATCCTGGTCCACCCCGGTCGTATCACAGGCCCAACCTTTCCCACTGTAAGTTGTTCGGACGAAGGAACCATCATGACTTCATTGAATTCCGCTTCTTCAAGAAAACTTACTGTACCCGCAATACTGCTACCACACGCGAAGACTGGACGGCACTGTACCACGTCATATCACTAAAACACACTAGCCAAACAAGCCTGCCTAGGTCCCATTTTGGAACGGAGGGAGTACGTCTCTACACTGCTATGATTTTGTGTTGCACGTTCTCTGTACTTTTGCTACGATTTTCCTACCCTATGAACCAAATGAGGCCTGAATGTATGTCGACTATTGTCTGATCGATCGCTAAGCCTACAATTTTAGGAGCTAGGGCTATTGGTCGATCGACGAGGGATAAGTATAAGCGTACCACGAGCTCATCAGCCCCAACGTTTCTCTTCGGTGAGTGTTTTGCAAGTACTATAGCTCGCACAGTAGCTAGCCTACTAACACCAAGAATCATCAAACAAGCCCTGCTGATATGATAAACAGTTCAAACTTACATCTAAGCATGCCATATATTACATCAAAAGCTGGTGAGGATACATCTGTTTCCATAGCTCGGAGAGGGTTCACATGATTCATCGCATGATTCACTATCAAACAAAAGTAGCAAGATGCGCCCACACAAGACAGTGCACTAGCCCTAAGATGGTTTGATAACATGCATCGTTCTGGTAATTAAACATAGGGCAATGCAAACTACCCTGAAGGATTAGCGCGACCAACTATTTGTTGTCATCGATCTCTCGAGCAATGACCACAGCACGGACAGCGGCATGGGAATCGATTTCTGGGGCGATGTCCACAGGACTGACCGCGACATCAGAATCGATCTCTGGGGCGATGTCCACAGGATGGACAGTGGCATCGGAATCAATCTCTGGGGCGATGCCAACAGGACGGGCCACGACATCGGAATCATCAAGGACAACCACTGGCACCTGCACAACCCTAACATATTAGCAAGCACATTGCAAATAATCAAAAAGCAAGCACATTGCAAATAATCAAAAACCACAACTATGGTAATAAGCCATTATTTTTTACCTTGTGCAACTCACCGGGGGATCTCATCCCTCCGGGGGCCATCGCCTCGTCCTCGATGGGGGCCATCACCTTGCTAGGGGAATACTGCTTCTCAATGGCGACTATCTCCTCAAACTCGGTCTTGAGCCTCACACAGGTGGCAATCAGAGTTCCTGGGGTAGGCACGGTGGGGCCCTTGCTGTTATTTCAACTTTCTTTGAGGAGTTTGTCCGCCAACGTCCTCAACTCTTTGCCCAGTGCTTGTTTCTTGGAGTTCTTCGTCTCCATGGGTTGGCCCGCCAACATGGTCAACTTGTTGGTCGGTGCTCGCTTCCTGGAGATCGCTGTCTCCAGTGGGTTGTCCGCCGACAACTCTTTGCCTAGTGCTCCAGGATCCAGCAATGAACTGACAAACAAAAAGCAATCGAAAGGAAACCACAATCGCAAAGAAAATGGGAAAATAATAGGATGTGAGAATCGATCGGTGCTTCACAAAAAGAAGATTATTGGAATGAAAATATAGCAGCATAACTGATTCGCCCACCTTTCCTTCATTGGTAGAGAAGAAAAATGACAGAAGTGAGTATCCTGGAGTGAGGTTTTCTTCAAGAAAGGGAAGAAAGGGCTTGAACGAGCGTTCCAATGAAACGATGGTTGCTTCGTCCAGTCCAACTTGGAGGCCACCTTACCACTGCTGGTAAAGGTGTGGGTTTTGTGATATGACGGGTCATGACGGCCACACCGGGGTGATAGGTGAGTCTCGACTGTAGCACCTCACAATGATTTGGTGGATGGCACGTGGGCCCGGATGCTTTGAAATGTCCCACATGTAGATAGAGCGGCTAGTCATATAGGAGTGCTCAATATTGTGCACCGCGACCAAGGCGGAGAGGAAAACGAGAGAACTACGTAACTAATGCATGAGTTTAATTAGGGTAGTTTTGTAAAGTACGAGATACATTCCTCCAATCGCAAAATGCCTTGGTTCATGAGATTTGAGATTTGAGCCCTATAAACCGGAAGGGAGGGGGTACTGCACACGGTGTAGTCTAGTCACTTGTTGAAATCTCTAGAAAGGCAAATATTCCTTTCTGGTTTACAGGTCTATACTACTCCCTCCATCTAGGTGTGTAAGTCATCTTACGAAAACCAAATAGTCCCAAAACACTTAGGCGCGGTGCATTAACTTCTACCTTGTTTCTTGTTTCTTGACATACGTATCAACCAATAAGAGATGAGAGGTGTGCATGCTTTTAATGACTTGCAATGGCTAGTTCATTGCATGGAAAGCTATTAATTAGCAAATAAACATTGGTGACCCCAGGAGGAAACGGTGCTAAGCGCGTGGACCTATGCAGAATGAGTATCAACGAATGGATAATGGAGTTTAATTGTTAAACAATAGCAATTTTGTCTCATGCAAGAGCCTGGCTAGTACTCCAAGGAACCGCACCACGCGAGCGTTCGCAACTGCCACGTTCAGTTTGCGCTTGGCTCTTCGCCTCTTCGAGAAGACGAACAATGATGTTACTCCTACTTCTACAGTATCGAATCCACTGCTGCATGTCCGTCCACCTCATGCGGGAGGGATAGCGTGTAGCGAAAGCTTCTACTTACTGCTCCTGCCTTTGCATCCATGACAGATGGGCCCAACAGGTGGTTGGCCCACCTGTCATGCAACCAAAGGCAGGTGCAGTTAAGGCACCGGAGCTCAGTCCGCGAGGGAGAGGGCGTCGTAGTGATCAAATTTCTCGGTCTTGTACGAGTTGACACGACACATCAAAGCACTGCACTCGATAAAAGTCTTTTTACACATTTCAAATGGGCTACTTCGTATGTAGGACTAGACATATTCTGCTTTGTATGTACTCCCTCTGTTCCAAAATATAAGTCTTTTTAGAGATTTCACTATGAACTACATACGAAACAAAATGAGTGAATCTACACTCTAAAATATGTCTATATACATCCGTATGTAGTTTGTAGTGGAATCCCTAAAAAGACTTACATTTAGGAACGGAGGGAGTAGTCACTTGTTGCAATCTCTAAAAAGACTTATATTTGGAAACGGAGGGAGTACAACGCATGCATGCATGCCGTGACTTTCCTTTTGATACTTGCATGTGTTGATTTGATGCACCTTGCCAAATTTTGACTATAAATTTTACTAACCAAATTTTCATACATGTCACAAAAAATTACGGGGCTGTTTGGATTGTGACTATGTTTGTCTTATGTTGCCACATTATTTTTCCCACACTTGCCACACTTGCCTAACCTGAGTTGCTCAAATTGTTAGACACACTTTGGCTTGCCTAAGGGAATCTTGCCACAATTTTTGTGTCTATGACATGTGGGGTTCACTGCTAATAAAAAAAATTCTTGTCTTAGGTGTGGCTAATAAAAAAGACTTATATTTAGGAGTGGAGGGAGTAGAAAATATAAATAATAATGCATGTTGGGGCAACCCATGTTTTCGCTAATTTTAGTTGTGGGCTTGTTCACAATTTTTACGAGGGGGTGGTTGTTCATTTAATGGAGGGACTTGTAGTACCAGACTTGAACGATACAAAGTGCGACCTGGCACACCGTAACACCACCTGGAACAAGCGGGTAGCTATCTCAAAAACAATCAACAACTAAAAAAACCGCGACCTGGCATGTAGTAGTACACAATTTTAAACGATTGTTTTGATGGAGTGAAAAAGGAAAACTACCCCACTACTTATATATAGGCCAGAGCCTCCGCGCTTGCTTGCTAGGGCTGCTCTATTCACACACTCTCGTCCTCTCCAGATCTAAACAAGATAGGGGTAATAACACTGTCTTTCTCCCTTCAAAAAACACTGGCTTTCTATCCTCACCGCTGGTTACAGATCCGGACGTATCCCCCTCCGCCTGTGAAGGGGAGGAGGGGAAGCGTTTAGGCCGTCATCGACAGCGAGGGAGGAGACCCACTACCGGCCGCACCGTTATCTCTGGCCGAGCGCCGGCACGGGAGGACCTTCGATCCTTTTGTCGTTGTCTACGGGCGGATCCGACCTCCCACCGCCCACCTATCCACATCCCGACGACCTTCAGGTATATCTTCGTTCGAAACCGCCTTAGCTCTACTTCCCCAGCTTGCTACGTCGCTACATGTGCATAATTTTCTACCTCTCAACCCCTCTTGATCAGATGGTCCAACGTCACCTATTTTTTTTCTATTGTTAGAGGTAAAACTACTTCATGGAGTCGAATCTTGTACTCCCTCTGCCCGAAAATACTTGTCATTGAAATAAAGTTGGGGTGGGGGAATTTAGTATGTACATCGGACTTGGTACAAACAGGAAAGGAAAGGGGATGAAAGTAGTACAGACTGGTCATCCAACCGGTCTCTTGGTCGAAAAGGGAAATAGAGGGGTAACGTTGTACACAGTGGTATGACCAGGACTAGATTTGCTATCCACACATAGGAGTAGGTGGCTAGAGTGAACAAAAATGAGACCAACCCAGATATGTTTCTTGGATGTTTGTTTCTCGGGGCAACAAACTATGAATCACCACTTTATGCCCCTGTTTACGTACATTGTGTTGTACTGCTGGTGCACCCACTGTCCCATGCCCTTATACCAAATATTTAGGCTTCAGTCAGAATAAAGGGGCAGAAAACATAGGTCTTGATGAAAATAGAGGAATAGGAAAGGAATGTAGGTATAAAACTATGGAACAACGAACCGGAGGAAACTCTCAAGAGAATGTGTTCGGATGGACTACGAAATGTACAGATTTGTTTTTTTAGAGTAGCATGCTTGGCAGTATGAGATGCTATTTGTTTATTCAGCTGCACAGTGACTACTCTTGTCCTCACCTCACGTACCACACATAGGTTGATTTTTTTATTCCGGCAAACACAACATAGCAACCTGTCTAATGCATGGCAGCGAGCGCCTGCCTCGGGCTTCTGCCCAAAAAATGAGCAGCGCGTGGATGTTTCTAATCCGATGGAATCAGTACTACCAGACCAGCTTTCCTGTGAAACACTATGCACCTTTCCCGTGTTCCAAACGGTTGGAAGGGAAAAAATACCGTAGGAATTGTGTTCCTACGAAAATCCTGCACCAAACCTATGAACCGAACGCAGCCTTAGCTGTTCTTAATATAATGTCCCTGGTAAAAATGAAGCCATGCCACTGTTTTTTCCTGTAATTGTTTGAGACTCTGACAAGTATAGCCAAATGTTTTTGCCTTTAATTGTTTGAGACTCTGACTGTTTCCTCTGTGCCTTTTTGTGCAAACAGGGATATCCAATTCACCTGGTTGCTGTTGTGACCTTTTGGTGCACTACGCAAAACTCTTCTTAAAAGAAGTGACTTTTGTGTTGTTTAACTGGAATGTCAAAATGGAACAGTTGGTTCATTTTGGTGGAACTGCACAAAGGGAGATCTCTGTTCCAATCCTCATCATCCATATTGGCGCCATAACCTTCCTTTAGGTAAGAATGATATTTAATGCATGTGCTCATCTCTATTTTTCGACTGCCATGAGAAAATAATGCTGTTTTTTACTAGTACACTTGTGCTCCCTCACTGACAAAACCAATTCTGAATCAGAAGGCCAATCATGTACTTGGTTTCACCAACTGGTGAGGAGAAATAAACAGTGTCAAGGCGATCTTGCTGAAGCCAGAGGCCTCAGTCGAGGCTATTCAAGGGCTCCGACAATGACTACCTTACATGTGAGACGATCCTCCAGGGAGCCCTTCTACTTCTGCTGTCTCACTTAATTAATTAGGAGTACTTAAGTACCACTAATTTATTACTGCCTAATTTTCCTGTTGGAGTTGAACAAATCTTTAGTAGGACCCTATGTTGAATCATGTACGTGTGAATGTTTGTCTATGGAGGTGAATCATGTGGTGGAGCAGGGAGGGAATAATATTAGTGTCATGACATAATAGTGCTATTGTTTTGCATGTCAATTTATTGCCACTAGTTCAATGAGGCAATGTTTTGCGTATTGTCCATCATGAATTTGATGCTACTGTTTGAGTAATATGCTAATGTCTTCCTATCCTTTCTCACTAACCTAATGAAGGTTTCACCTTGTTCCTACTTGTGCAAATAGGGGTCATGTTGTGCCAATCATACATTTTAGTGGAACTACACAAGACAATACAATGAACTGTATCCCAGCTAGTGCTTTAACTCTGCTGGAAGTTCTTGATAATCTTTCGATATAATCTCAGCACTGGTAAACAAGAGTGATTTCAACCATACATTTGAAGTGCACAAAAATATATACTATTGTGTGATTCCAGTGAGTACTTTATCATCTCTTATGGGACTACATGAATAAGCTTTTTTTCTCAGGTTGGTACGGGCCTAAGGCCTTCATCCATATTAGTTTGTTGTCATCTCTATTTGTATCGTGCTACTATCATGAGAAACTCCTTTATCTTTGCACTTTTAAGTTTTGCAACCTATGATAAATGGCAATGCTTTGAGTGTTGAATTGAGCTAATTGGCACTGATTAAATAAACTAATACCTCTCTTTAAGCAAGACTACTATGTTGCTAACTTTACCCTTAAGATAATGAGGGTGCTTCTATTTTTTAGAGTATGTTTCATCAACTAGTCCCACTATTACAGTAATCTCACTCTCTCAATATATGTGCCAACAGGGATGCTCGATTTTGGAGGAACTGCACAAAAACTTTGGGTGCTTCATTTCCTCGACAGCTTCCGTCCTTTCATGTCAGTCGCTAATCTCCGCTTGCTTTCTTCCTTTGCTGTCAGTCGCTTGGCTTATCTCGGCTTCCAGTCAAAGGAAATAGTAATTGATATGCTACCTCACACAGGTTGGTACTGGTCTTTATCCTGATTATTGTGCCTGTCATATGTATTGGTAATTTGGTATTATGCTACTGTTTGCCGATTTCATAAAGGAGTAATTTGGAGCCTGAACTCGCAGGCAAATCATTACATCGGGTGATTTCAGTAGAACTGCACAAAATGATCAGATGGACAGGTACTTATGCTGCTGCTATGTACTCCAAAGTTCACTCAGAGAAGCATCAATGTTGACAAGAAGTGCCTATATTCATTCGAGTATCAACCGGCGTCAACCAATTGTCAAACTCCAAGTATTAGGAGAGTGAACACCAAATATATTGCTTGGTGCATAGCCCAGAAAAACGCAGTCCAGTCTTTGGTCCCAACTTGTGCCTTTTGGTTATTGTCACATATGGTAGCGAACTATATGGCATGGAGTCTAAAGATTCCAGACAAGTTGGTTGACGTGTATATTCATCTGGCACTTAACCAGTCTGCACGCCAAGGATGCTCCATTTCAGTTGAACTTCACAAAAAATTTGGGTTGTTCATTTCTCAACTGCCTCCTTTCTCGTATGCAATGTAGAATTTTGGCGAGATACAGGACCAAGATGAGCCAGTAAACTAGTTGGATGAAAGTAGTGGCCAAGTTGTTCAAACCTCCCTCGGCACGAGGCCACTATTTGAGGATAAACCTACAAGCAAAGTTCAGATTGTCTGTGCTGCCTCTTATGTACTCGAAAGTTTACTCGTACAAGACCTAATTTTAGCAAGAAGTACCTCCGATTGAACACATTTACCAGTCTGTACCCTAGCTAATTAAAGTTCGTCCATGGATCATATTGGTTGTGATCTCAATCATTTGGATGCATAAACATACTGAACATGTCTATATCTGAATCTTTTTGTGAATTATGTATGAATATTGTTGTGTGATCTATCAATCATTTCGATGCATAGATATGTTGAGCTTGTGTATATATGAATCTTTTGAGTTGTTGATAGTGAATGTTGGCTATGAATATGAACGTGTCCTATGAACCTGAGTTTGATATGAATTGCAACAGAACCAGTTATAACCCTTCTCCTCCTCTCAATCTGCGACTCCATTGCCTCGTTTTCCCATCTCCGAGTCGTTCCCGTCCGGGGCCTCGCCGTCGTCCACCGCCTTGCTGTGTTCGGTGCGGCATGGTCAACAAACGAGAGTCATCAGAAGAGGACTGTACGTGGAGAGCCTGACGGCTGGGACCCACGAGGTCCATGGTCGCACGCAAGGAAAGTTCCTCCTTATTAAGCTAAAAAAATGTTTCCTCCACCTGACAGCTGGGACCCACCGGCTGTATCTTCGCATGGAAGGAAGTGCCTCCTTGTTTTGCGAAAAAAATTATTCATCCCGTTGACAGTTGGGAACCGTAAGATTTGGTGACTGACTTGTGGGCCTGCTAAGCGGACGTGTACGCACGGCTTTGTCAACTTAATCAACAAATGATTCTAACAGCTGGACTATTGGATGTTAATCCAACAGCCGTGCTCCTTCTTCAACCTCTGTTCTTGCTCCTATCTCCCGTGGGCGGCACCGCGGCTGTGCTGCTGCGCACCCGAACCAGTGAAGTTTCCCACTCCTCTCCATCTACGACTCCACTGCCCCGTCTTCCCCATCTCCGGGTCGTTCCAGTCTAGGTGCGCTCGGCACGGTGTGGTCAACGTTGTCGACAACCGAGAGTCATCAGAAGATGACTGTACGTGAGAGGCTGACAGTGGGGACGCACCACGCCCATGGACGCATGCATGCAACGGAATGCGGCGAGGTCAACATGGTCAAGGAACGACTTCCATCGGAAGTATACTGTACGTGGAGAGTCTCAGCTGGGTCCACGGCCGCAGCAAGTAAGTGCCTCCTTATTATGTGGAAAATAATGATTCCTCCAACTGATAGAAGGGACCCACTGGATGGGCCACCGTATTTTGCAAAAAAACGTTTGCCCCCTGACTGCTGGGACCCACCTGACGGGCCACCGTATTTCGCGAAAAAAACGCCCCCCCCCCGTTGTCAGCTCGGACCCACCAGAACTGCCTCCTTATTACGCACAAAAAAATGAATACTCCCCCTGTTAGCTGGGACCCACCTTGGTGGGAGGCTGACTTGTGGGCCTACTAAGTTGACGGGGACGAAGGGCTTTGTCAACTTAGTCAATATGAACGATTCTAGCTCCAGTGACCGTACGATGTCCATCCAACGGCCGTAGTGCTTCTTCAACCTCTGGTCTTCTTGCTCTAGCCGCCCAAACCAGCGCCGGTCGTGCCTCATGCTCCTGCCTCCCGTGGTCGGCTGTGCTGCCGTGG
Organism: Triticum aestivum; assembly: GCF_018294505.1. Taxonomy (NCBI): domain Eukaryota; kingdom Viridiplantae; phylum Streptophyta; class Magnoliopsida; order Poales; family Poaceae; genus Triticum; species Triticum aestivum. The sequence continues at coordinate 340,244,341 of NC_057804.1, forward strand.
AGGACTCATCGCCCCCTACTATTCCCACTGCTGGCCAGGCCCTGCGGCGATGACAACCTCACACCACAGCCGAACCAGTGAACCCTCGTACTCCTCTCCGCGTGGGCTTCCACTGCCGCGTCTTCCCCGGCTCCGTGTCGTCCCCTTCCTAGGCCTCACCGTCGTCCACCGCTGTGGTGCTCTCCGCGCGGCGTGGTCAACATGGTCAAGGAACGACTTCCATCGGAAGAGTACTGTACGTGGAGAGGCTGACAGCTGGGTCCACGGCCACAGCCCAGTTTTTTTTTTGTGATTTGCCAAGTAAGTCGCTTTGTCAGTCCTGTTGGGCTGCAAATCTTTCAAGACGAGGAGAGCTTTCATTCGGGTAGCCGAGAAAATGGCCCATCAGTAATGAGAAATGGGTTGTACATTTTTAAAACACATCAAACCGGCAATTAGTTTCAAATATCTTTTTTTTCATTTCAAGATTTTAAATTACATTAATTTTTATGCGTGGAGAATTTGTTGGATTTTATATTGATATACATTTATTTTTAAAATCAGTTTGAATGTGAGTCGTAATTTTGGGATTAAAAACAGTTCGGACCGCACCAAATATGCAAAATTTCGTATAATTTTTTAACTGTGGCCACAGTATGGGCTGTAATGCTAACAAAAAGAATATGGGCTCCAAAAAAACCTTAAGAATTAGCAAATGGGCTGTAAATGATTAGAAATAAAGGCAGATGGGTTGTATGCTATTTTCCACAGATTTGAGACTTTCCTAAAAAAAGGTTGACACACAAGTAGTGACTGTTGGATTGTCATCCAACGGCCATCGTGCTTCTTCAATCTCCGGCGACGGCAGACGAACCAGTAAACCCTCGTACAGTCGTACTCCCCTCGGCGTGGGAAACAACTGCCGAGTCTTCCCTGCCTCCATGTCGTTCCTTTCCTAGGCCTCGCCGTCGTCCACCGCCCTGGTGCTCTCGGCGCAGCCTAGTCAATGTGGTCAACGACCGACATGCATCTGAAGTGTACTATACGTGGAGAGGCCGACAGCTGGGTCCACGGCCGCACACAAGGAAATGCCTCCTTATTACGCACAAAATGAGGACTAGGCTGTAGCCTAGTGGCAAGGGACGTGGTGGCAAAACCCTGCGGCCATGGTTCACTCCCGTCGGGAGCGAATTTGTGGCTCCTCACCCAGGTGGGATTCTCCTATAAAAATATGTCCAGGGTGCTAGTGCCCATGGATCTCATTTTTTATTACGCGCAAAATAATGATTCCTCCACCTGACATCAGGGACCCACCGAAAGGGCCTCTGCATTTCACAAAAAAACGTTACTGCCACTGACAGCTCGGACCTACCAGCTATATCTTTGCACGCAAGGAAGTGCCTCCTTATTACGCACAAAAAAATGAATACTCCGCCTATTAGCTGGGACCCAATATAGTGGCAGGCTGACTTGTGGGCCTACTAAGTTGACGGGGAATGAGGGCTTTGTCAACTTAGTCAATATACACGATTCTAGCTCCAGTGACCGTACGATGTCCATCCAACGGCTGTAGTGCTTCTTTAACCTCTGGTCTTCTTGCTCCAGCCACCCAAACCAGCACCGGTCGCGCCTCGTTCTCCTGCCTCCCGTGGTCGGCTGCGATGCGGCGGATGCCTCACCGCCCCTACTACTCCCACCGCTGGCCAGGCCATCCCTCTACTCACCCACACCCCCTGTTATTCTGCGGCGACGGCAGCCTCACCCTCGTGCTCCTCTTCGCGTGGGCATCCACTGCTGCGCCTTCCCCGGCTCCACGTCGTCCCCTTCCTAGGCCTCGTCGTCGTCCACCGCCGTGGTGCTCTTGGCGCGGTGTGGTCAATGTGGTCAATGACTGACTTCCATCGAAAGAGTACTGTGCGTGGAGAGGCTGACAGCTGGGTCCATGTCGGCCGCAAGGAAGTGCCTCCTTATTACGCGCAAAATAATTAGTTCTCCACCTGACAGCAGGGACCCACCGGACGGGCCACCAGTATTTCGCGAAAAAACGTTTTCCCCTGACTGTTGGGACCCACCAGCTACATCTTCGCACGCAAGGAAGTGCGTCCGGGCAAAAAAAAAACCAAAACGATTCGCCCCCCTGACTGCTAGGACCCACCAGCTACATCTTCGTAGGCAAGGAAGTGCCTGACAGTCGGGACCCACCTGGTCGAAGCGTACGTAGCGTTGTTATTCTGGTCGCGAAAGTGTACGTACATACTGGTCGATGTAGAGGCACACACGTGTCGTAGTAGAGGCGCGCACGTGTCGATGTCGAGGCGTGCACGTAGCATGTACACGTACGTACAGCGGCGAGGGTGCAAGAAAGAAAATACGGCCACGTACGTACATACGGGCAGGGTCTCGAACGCCTACTCGCGCATACGTACATGGCTGGGTCGGAACGAAGAAACAACATCGTCGTCATGTTCATGGGGAGCCAACCGGCTGGGTCAGAATGGAATGTGTGGTCGTGTTCATCAGGAGGGCTTGGACGGAACAGGCGATGGAAACGAGGCCTAGCGTACCGCAGAACGGAGGAAACGGCCTTGTGTTCGACCGGCCACGTTCGGAACGGGGTCCTGTTGATCGGGAGGGGTGTGGTGTACCGCAAAACGGAGGAAATGGGCCTCCTACGGTCAAAATGAGGGTCCTGTCGATTGGGAGGGGTGTGGTGTACCGCAAAACAGACGAAACGGACTTGTGTTGGAGCGCTACGGTCGAAACCGGGGTCCTGTTCATCGGGAGGGTGTGGCGTACCGCAAAACAGGACTCCACGGGATACTGTTCATCTCCACCGTTGACCTCCTCAAGCCTCCCCGGGCTACCGTCGACCTCCTCCAGCCTCCACGGGCTCCTGTTCATCCAGCCTCCACCATGCGCTACTCCACCGGCTACTGTTCAACCACCCCTCCACCGTCTACTGTTCATCCACCCCTCCACCGTCTACTGTTCATCCAGCCCTCCACACCACGGGGTCCTGTTCAAACACCCCTCCATGGCCACCCCTCCACCGTCTACTGTTCATCTAGCCCTCCACACCACGGGGTCCTATTCATCCAGAGGCAACGCCACCGCTCACTATTCATCCACCCCCCCCCGCAACGCTCACTGTTCACCCAATCGATCAGCTTCAGTTAGCAGCAGTAGCGAAGGAATCGCTCCATCTGGTTCAGTTAATAGCCATCGATCGATCGCTCGGGTTCAGTAACGCGTAGCCTGCAGTGCAATCGCTCGGGTTCAGTTAGAGCCCAACGCCTCGCTCGGGTTCAATTAGAGCCAACGCCTCTCACACACGCGCGTACGTGTACGAGAGAAACATGCATCGCTCGGCCCCCGACCTCCCACCGTAACCGGCAACTCCCCAAAATTTTCTCCCCCTTGCTTCTACCACGGTTTTTTCCGTCATGGACGGCCCAAAGAATGTCATGCAGCTACGTCTCTGGCCCGCCCAGGACGAAAAGCCCATTTTCTGTCATGATTTTTTGTCATATAAGTAGGTGCCCACCACATCTATGATGATACCGGGTTTTGTCACAATTATCATCATAGAAGTGTCATATGTATGACAGGAAAAAAATTCGTTCGGCCCAAAATGTCACGGATGTGTCTTTTTTTGTAGTGTACTCAAGTATAATAAATCTTTAGGTCACGCAGAAGACTTCAGTGATGCCTAACACTCTTTGGCTCTGGGTGTTTTGGGCTTTATCCTCACAAGGATATCTCTCTCAAAGGCTTCGGAGGTGGGTTGCTCTCAAACGACAAAAGTCGTGCACTAACTCTGAGCAGCCACCAATTTATGGTGTAGGGGGTGGGCTATTTATAGCCAGGAGGCAACCTGACATGATATGTCCAAAATGACCCTGGGTCACTAACGAACCGACACGTGTCCAATGGTTGGATTTCAAACACACGCGACAATTTTGCTTGGGTTGCAAGCAAAGCTGACTCATCCAACTCTAGATAAGAGTTGCTCTCATTGTCTTCACTCGAAGACATAGGATTGAGCATCACGTTAGTCTTCTGACTTTGTTCACATGGACCCCACTTAACAGTACGATGGTTCCTATGACTCAGTAAGGAAGAAAAGGAAACTATGAAAGAAACTATGTCTTTGCACTCCACAGTCTTCAAGTGAATGTCTTCACACATCATTATCTTCAACGTGAATGTCTTCACGAACCACCATTGTCTTCAATGTCTTCATACATTTTTAGGGGTCATCTATGGTAGGTAAACCGAATCAATGAGGGACTACTACATATGTTATCCTGCAATTCTCACAAACACATTAGTCCCTCTACCATGTTTGTCGTCAATACTCCAAAACCAACTAGGGGTGGCACTAGATGCACTTACAGAGGTCCATCAGCCGAGCGATGTGTGATCGTTCGAGTGTCGCAGAGCCGTCCAAGTGAACTTCCTGGTGTATGCATCCAAATGTTGGCACGGTCCAGGGACCTACCTATGATGATGATGGCCCCCATGTGGGTCCCAAATGATGGGTCCTTGACCCTGCCTGTAATGGGTGACCACATCAACCGCCGACTCGACGGGGAGCTCTGCAAGATTTATGAGGAATGGTCGCTTGGTAACACCTCCACCAATGACCTCAGGGACAGGGTGCCATGTGACGCTCCGCATGATGCAAGAGGAAGCGGAGCGACTCCTCCGGGAGTGCCACACGGCGGCCGGGCAAGGCTGTCGTGGCCCCACGTCCTTTCTCCTCTAGAAGGACAACAATGACGACACAACAACCATGATGATGCAGTCATCCAGGGCTACCACACATGTGTGATCGTCATCTGCTGTAAGTTAGCATACTAGAACTTTTTAACAAAACTTTTAAAAAAATATTGCCCATCTGAATAAAAATATGTTAGAGGAATATTGAGTAGATCTTTGATGATGTGAGCATGTAAATAAGAGGAATTTGTGAGCCTATCATTCATGTTATAAATAGATAATATCATTGGAGAGCATATCGTTGGTGTTGTCAACACCAATGAATTTGTGAGCATGTCATTTGAAGCTATTGAGGAGGAAGACCGCAAGAGAGAGCCAGAATATTTGCACGTACGCACAAGATCAAAGAGCAGATTTTCTTTTTTGAGAAACAGATCAAAGAGCAGATATCACGCCGTTTCTGTGTCCTCGATCCCTTTTTCATGTTCTTGTGCCATTTTCTTCCCTCTCCCATGGGTTGGATTGGGCTCGATCATGCTTTGTGGGCCGACTTTTGCGTTGTGTTCGCTCCGTTCCACCAGCCACCGTCGGATGTGCACGGGACAGTAGCAAATGATCTCCAATACTTTGTTCCTACATTAGTCAAACGATCTAGTTTCAAAAACGTCTTATATTATGGGATGGAGGAAGTAGTTGATAAGGCATCTCCAATGGCAATTCGCAAAAAAGCTTCCGCATCTATCCGCGGATAGGGAAACCAGCCCATGGACACGGATGCGGGAGGCATCCATACAACTGTAGTCGCATATATCCGACCTTCCAGATTTTTTTCATAGTCCACATGATCAAATAGCCACATGCAAAGGAGATAGAAGTTTAAATAGTCGCATGCAACACTAGTTTAAATTTTAAAAAGTTCAAATATTTTACATCCCAACATTGTTGTCCCCTTTCACCACCCACAGATGCTCAATCAGATCCTCCTTGAGTTGCTCGTGAGTTGGTCGATACTGAATTTGTTGATGCATTTAAATAAACTCATCAAATGTGGCCAGATTTGGGTCCGGAAGTTGGATAGGGTCACCCATGTTCTCAAATTCCAGAGCTGCGGCAACATCATCACCCTCATCTCGACGATCATGTTGTGCATGATCACACAACATGTCATCACCTCCCGCAAGGTCTCCAGATCCCATTGTTTTGCAGGTCCACAAACAACTGCAAAATGGGCCTGAAGATCTCCAAATGCCCTCTCGACATCCTTTCTAGATGCTTCTTGTCTTTGGATAAGTGAGCCTTTTTATGGCCAACGGGTTTTGAGATGATGCTGACAAAGGTAGCCCATGGAGGATAGATACCGTCTACCAGATAGTAGCCCATGTTGTACTCATGTCCGTTGACAGTATAATGATGAGGAGCTTTTTCTCCAGTCAACCTCACAAACAACAGCGATCGTTGCAGCACATTGATGCCATTGTGAGCCCCGGGGATGCCAAAGAAAGTGTGCAAATCAAAAGATCCTGTGATGACACTTCTTCAAGACTGATGGTCCTCTTCTTAACATGACCTTGATATTGACCTTGTAAAGCCTTCGGGCAGTTCTTCCATTTCCAATGCATGCAGTCAAGGCATCCAAGCAAACCTAGCCACCCTCTTGCTTTTGAGATTACAAGAAGCCTCTCGGCGTCTGCAACAATTGGTTCTCTCAGGTACTGAGGTCCAAACACCTCAACCAGTACAGTTGCAAACCTGACCATGGCATCTCCACATGTTCTCTCAGACATCCGTAGGTACTCATCCAATGAATCAGCGACCATGCCATATGCAAGAATTCCGAGTGCGCTCGTACACTTCTGGTAACCAGAGAAGCCAATTGTTCCCACGGCGTGCTTCTTCAGGATGAAGTAGTCATTGTAGGACCAGACGCCATGGTACAAACGATCGAAGACGGTCTTGCACATCTGAAAACACCAGCGAAAATGGTGAGCGAAGAGTGCATCGGGGGCAAAATAGTCGGCCATCGGTGTTAAATGCTTGCCGCCCTGTTACTCTTGAGCACGCGGTGACCCTTGATCGAGCGCTTGAAATTGAGAACATACTCCTCCGCACGCTCCGCGTCTTCAAGTACCGCCTGCATCATCGCCATCTCATTGGAGTACTCTTCCTCGTCCGACGAGCCATCGAACGACTCAACATACTGCTTGTACATGTACTTAAAATCGGAATCCATTTCTACAAAAAAGAAGGGACAACTGTTTTTAGCTCCGGTGATTCATCGAACAGTTGTTAGGCATGGTAGAGGATGGTACCTGGCGGCGCGGTCGGAGGACAGAGATAGAGGAGAAGCGGCAAGGAGCCCTGCTAGATCACCGGAGGTGACAGAGACACATATTTCTGGCAGTGGTGTGGCGTGGTGGCCGGGGTGGTGGAGCGGCGGCTACGGCAAGAGAGAAAGAAGGAAGGAGAGAAAATGGAGAGGATGGAGTCACGGGGTCGAGAAGGGTTTTGGGTGGGACTGGGATGTCGGATTCGTACATTTCGCGTGCCTAGACTCCCGCAAACATCTCCATTTTTGTCTTTGTTTTGCGGGAGAAATCCCGTCCAAACCATCTCGCGGACCGGTACACAGTCGCGTTGGATGGCTTCTGCAGACCGACAACGTAGTCCGAACGGTTGGGGGAGATTTACGGGTGTGACTTTGAGATGCCTAAGAGCATCTCTAGAAGACCCCGTATAATGCCCCGACCCGCATAATAACCGCCAAAATACAGGCGCGCGTAAAAAATGTTGCCCGATCAGACCCCGCAAATGCGTCCGACCCGTAAAAAATTTTGTGGGGCACGACAAAATTCCCACCCCAACTCGCAAAAACACGGGTTCTCTCGCTCACCCCGTCGGTGCCCTATATATAGCAGCAGCGATTAGTGGGAGGGACATTTCGGCCTACGAGTTTCCCCACCCACCGCCGCCTGGCATCGTTGGGCCGCTACCTACGATTCCGGCCATACCAGTAGTCGGGATAACACCTGTGGTCCACCGCACACCCGAGATTGTCCTCCACCACTTCCTCCTACCACGATCAACCGGGAAGTTGCAAATCGGCGGCGGGGGGTCGCGGCCACCGGATTTGGCGGTTCCAGTCACCAGTGTCTGCGCCAAGCCATGGATTGGCCGGGGAGCACCTCGCACAGCCACGGCAAAGCCCTAGAGTGGCATGCAGGTACTGGTTCATCCTCTAGCCATCGCCGTCTGTTTGTCGGCATGGTTTCGTGCGGTCATCGCCCGGGCTCGGCGCTCATGCAGCGGCTCGCCGTCTTGCCGATGCCGCTCATTCAGTGCGACGACTACACTTAGATTGTTCTGTGGCTAACATCTAGCACTCCGAAACACCCTAGATGGGTGTTCTTCAAATGAAAAAATGATGGGGTATGTTCTTGTTTTCATTCAGCTTTGTCAACCTATTTCATTCAATTTCGATAGCTTATCTAGATGGTCATGTTTATAGGAAGATGGATGCTCATTTTGGTTTTGGGAAGAAGAATACATTGACTTATTGATAGAAAGAAACTTAATAGATGTGCGTGCACTTGTTGCTAGAATTGAGGCAAATGATGCGGCTGCATGTGCACTTAGAGAAGAAACAAGAGGGGAAGCAACATCTACTTCTTTAGAATCAAAGAAGAAGAATGAAGAATGTAGGATCAAGAATCTGCAGATCAACAATGAATGCATGGAGAAGATGTTGATCCAACTAGTGGGAGCAGTTATGGAAGTTGGATATCTTCTAAAGTGCCTAATTGTGGTTCTTGTTTTCTTTGGTCTTGCTATTCTAGCAAAGATTTGGTGAATTATGATGTATCCAATGCCTTTCTAGAAAATAAAAAATAAAAGAAATGTGTTTTCGTGCCCAAAATTATAATGCAACTTACGGATTTATGGGTTGGCGAGGGCTGCAGCCGAGCAGACTCCGCGAAGCAGACCCGTAAAAAAGGATATTCACAATCCTTTTTTATGGGTCCGCTTTACGGGGTCTGCTCGGCCGCAGTCCTTGCCGGCCTGTAAATCCTTTTTTCCAGGAACTGTAAACGCATTTTGCGGGTCGGCATTATACGGGGTCTACTAGAGAAAATAACTGCCAAAATACGGGTCCGCGCATAAAATGATGCCCGTCCAGACCCAGCAAACGCGTCCGACCAGTTAAATTTTTTTAGGGGCATGGTAAAATCCCATCTCGAACCCGTGAAAACGAGGTTTCCGCCTCGCCCCAACGGTGCCCTGTATCCCAGTAAAGCGATTAGCGTGAAGGGCATTTCAGCACGCGCCCTTTCCCCACCCCCTTCCGCCGCCGCCCGCCATTGGTTCCGCCCATCCGCCGCCGGTGATTCCGGCCAAATCTATGGGCGGAATCACGCCGCGGCGGCACGCCTCACCTCTTCCACCTAGCTGCTTCACGGGCTCCCCGGATCCGCTGATCTGAGCCGCCCCTAGTCAATGTCACCGCCCCAGGATCCATCGCTGCAGAGCCACCGCCCCGAGCCACCGGTGAGTACTTGTACTTGTGCTTGTGCCAAGCGGTACACATAGTTGGTTAACGCGGTGTGTGTATTTGTGAATTTAGATGGAATTGAGACTGTGTGAGAAGTTTTTGCTCAAGGATTCTTCCGATTCGGACGACTCGGATGTTGAGACGCTGCTTGTCAACTATCACCGGCAGACGTTGATGATGGCCCTCACCGTGAAGGAGCACGAAGATGAGAACCAAAAGAGACGGCGAGGATCGACCGTCGGTCGTCTTTGCATTCCTCGAAATTGCCATCTCGGGAACGAGATGTTGATGCAAGACTACTTTGCGGACAATCCAACATATCCGCCGCACCTCTTCCGGAGAAGGTACCGAATGCGCGAATCCCTCTTTGTGAAAATAATTCAAGCTTGCGAGGCCAATTGTCATTATTTTACTCAAAAAATAAATGTCGCGGGCTTGTAGGGATTTAGTGCATATCAAAAAATCTCGGCAGCTACGTAGGTAATTGCATACGGCATTCTGGCTGACTATGCTAATGAGTACCTTCGCATTGGTGAAGATATTACAATTGAGTCAGTGCGTAGGTTTGCCAAAGTGATGGCATCTAGTGAGAGAAGAAGTTGGCTTGGCACGCTAGGAAGCATTGATTTTATGCAACTTGGAAAAACTGCCTGAAGGCATGGAGCAAATGTAAGGTGGCAAGTCTCATGATGCAACAATTTTGCTAGAGGTCGTAGCATCAGAGGGTTTATGGATTTGGCATTGCTTTTTTGGTATGTCCGGTACTCTCAATGATATCAATGTATTGCAACGGTCTCATTTGTTTGCTAGGCTTGCTAGTGGTGATGTTCCTGCTTGCAACTACTCTATTAATGGGCATGCATACACAAAGGGGTACTATCTTGCAGATGGTATATACCCTCCTTGGTGCACATTTGTCAAGAGCATCAAAGACCCCCAAACTAGGAAACAATGTGAATTCACAAGGGTACAAGAGGTAGCCCGAAAAGACATTGAAAGTGCATTCAGGGTTTTGCAATCTAGGTTTGCCATTGTTCGTGGTCCTGCTCATTTTTGGGACAAGCAGTCCTTGAAAAACATCATGACATGTTGATATTCTTCACAATATGATTCTCGAAGATGATAGAGGCATGAACTTGGAGTTCTTCTACAACAATATGGGTAGCCGTTCTTGGAAATATGAGCAATTTACCATATGATTTTATTAATGGAAATACTAGATAAATCATGACTAAAATAGCATAGATAAAGCAAGTCATGCGATCTGACAGAGAGAAGGAAAATAACATATGGAAATATGAACTAGAACCGAACATCTCTAGAGCAGACAGTAGAGCAAGTTGCATATATGAAGTAGAGCCTAACATGTCTAGGGAAAACACTAGAACAAGGAACTGTGGCAGGACCTCTAACAGGAAAAACAAGAACATGTACAGGACAGTAGCAGGAGCAGAGGCACTGGACTTGTGGTCGACATCCTCGGTAGCCATGTCGTCGAAGAGGTTGTCGACGTCGGAGAGGAAGTCGTCGTTTGGGAAGTGGTCGTCGGTGTCCTTGATGAACAGGTCAGTAGTCACGCAGAACGCTCCCCAAAAACCTTATCACCCTTCTCTTGTACAGGACTCAAAGAGGTGCGCTTTCGGAGGCCTACTGTCCTGACCTGCGGTGCTTGCCGCAAGCCGGGATGAGGAAGATTGTAGCAGCAACGCATTGTTCAGGAACTAGTGGCGAGAGGAAGAAGTAGTTCTGCTGCGTCTCTCTGAGAGGAGCGACCTCCCTTTTATAGGCGCAAGAGAAGGAGGCGAGAGGGGTAGCTACGGGAGGTGAAACGAAGAGACAGAGATGAAGCAAATAGCCGGCAGCCGAAGGGCTGCACCATTCGCATTCGAACTCCACTATCGCAAAAATCTTTTCAGCTTTCGTGTGACCTTTCATATACCCGTAGTGTCTGGCAAAAATTTAGACATCGGCTCGGCTCATTCCCACAACCCGCAACCCACAAACCGTCGTGACGAGGCATGGCGAGGCAGGCGGCAGAGGAGGAGCGCGCGTGGATGTCCCTCTTGTTCTCATTCTCATACAAGTGGGGAATGAACCTCCCTTATAAGGAGGTCCAACTCCCACTAAACTAGCAATGTGGGACTAAACTTTAGTAGTATCCCTTGCCTTGCATGAATGGGCTAAGTGGGCCTCTAGGATTTATTCGGAATTTCTAAAATAGTTGTTGGGTTGTCCCAAAATAGACTAAATTCCAGCAATCCCCCACTAGATCCCAGAGGCACACAAGAATTGCCTTTGGATCCAAAACACTGTTTTATATACCGGTATTGCAGTGGAGACTGTTAAGTTGAACTTGCACCTAGAACTCTGTGCTACACTAGTAAGCAACTTGAATAGTGGACTGGGCCTTGAACTGCAAGTTTTCTGCGAATCTAGCTTCACACAAAGCCTTGACGGTACTGGGCTACCGTGGGTCTTCCCCGCGGGTGGAGCTTATGCGTCATACTTCGAGACCTTTCATGAGTTTACTAGAGAGAACTCTACTCTCATAGATTGCAACGTTTAACAATCAAACTCATATAGGTGTGTTCTTCAAAATATGTTCTGCAGGACAACATCTCTGCTTAAAGAGCCACTTAGAACACATTAAGATATACATCAACCTGCCATGCAGATTAGGAGAGTATTGCATCTTCATGGACTGGTATTGTTAGTAGTAAGGATACTCTCCTCTCAATTGATCAACAACTTGTGTTATAGGGTGAAACCCTACAGGGGATCTTTTCACACTTGGAGGGGGAAAAGAGGAAGAACACTCAAGAACACAAGACACAAATCACTTAAACAAACCCAAATATCACATCCACTAGAGTAGAATACATGACATCCACAAGATTACAAGATCAATTCAAGGAAAATAACACTAGGGTAAGGTTCTTACCACTAGGTGAGGTCTTGCATCCGAAGAGGATCTTCTCCAAGAGGAGGGCTTGATCTCCAAGAGGAGCTCTAGATCTCCTAGAGGAGGAAGATGAGCAAAGCCCTCTTTTGTGTTCTAAATACTTTGCTAACCCTACAAATGAGCTAGGAGATGCCCTTATATAGTTTAGGGATGAAATGAGAGAGGAGGGGGGATACAAGGGCAAAGTCCCGAGGAGGCAAACAGGCTCTCGGTGTCATCCGGGCACCCGGGGTCATGGGGGCCGGGCACCCGGACCGGCCAGGGGCCAACATCAGGTTCGGCCGGGCACTCGGCCCGTATAGGGGCTCGGCTGGAGAGGGCCCGTGCACCCGGGGTCCCAAGCCCGAGCACCCGAGGTGGCGCCAGGCGGGCGGCTGGGAGGGGCCGGGCACCCGGGGGTCCCAGCCCCGGGCGCCCGGTGGGGTGGCTAGCGGCTGGGAGAGGAGGGCCCGGACACCCGGGGGCCAAGGGGCTGGGCACCCGGGGCAGGCCGGGCACCCGGGGTGTCTAGGGGGTTTCTCCTTCGTGCTTTCTTCTTCGCTCTTCTTGTCCTCTCCTTCCTCCTCTTGCTCCATGGGTGCTCGAACCTTCACCCTCTCCTTCTCACGATCATCTCCTTGGTATCCTAGAATGCATAACATATCTTTATGAGGTAGAACCCAATTCTCATGTGAATCCGAACGTAACTCGAAGAGGAGAGAGTCAACCTTGTTCTCGATGGCACGTACACGTGCTCTTGTCATTGGTCCACTCAGTGCTTGCGGTGGTGATGGAGTTTTGGTGCCGGTAGACGAGGGATGCTCCGCATCATCTCCCCCCCTTGGCAGAGATCCGTCCATGGATTGTGCTCTTCATCACCATGGTACTTGGCCAAGTCTTTGACGTTGAAGATGTCGCTAACATTTTACTTGTCGCCTGGGATGTCGACCTTGTAGGCGTTGTCATTGTAGCATGCAAGCAGCTTGAATGGTCCGTCGGCTCTCGGGAGTAGCTTGGACATGTGTTCCTTGGGGAAGCAGTCTTCGCGGAGATGTATCCATACTTGATCACCCGGTTGGAACACCATCGGAGACTTGTTGATGTTGAGCTTGGCGGTGAGGCGTTGTACTTGGCGCTCGATCGTGGAATGTGTTTCTTCATGCATCTTCTTGAGGTAGGCGGCTCTTGCACTTGTGTCCATGTTTGCTCGTTCTTGAAGCGGTAGAGGGAGGATGTCCAATGGCGAGAAAGGGTTGAAACCGTAGACGACCTCGAAGGGGGACTTGCCAGTGGTAGAGTGCCTTGCACGATTGTAGGCATACTCAGCGATGGGTAGGCACTCCTCCCACTCCTTGATGTTCTTCTTGATCAACACGCGTAGGAGAGTTGCAAGCGTCCGGTTGGTGACTTCTGTTTGGCCATCGGTTTGAGGATGATACGCCGTGGAGAATAGTAGCTTGATCCCGAGCTTGGCGCATAGCATCTTCCAAAAGTAGCTTAAGAACTTGACGTCTCGATCCGACACAATTGTCTTTGGCACACCGTGCAACCTCAAGATTTCCCTACAAAAGAGATTAGCAACATGTGAAGCATCGTCTATCTTATTGCATGGGATAAAATGAGCCATTTTAGAGAATCAGTCCACAACAACAAAAATGGAGTCCTTGCCATTTTGAGTCCTAGGTAATCCAAGCACAAAATCCATGCTAATGTCTTCCCAAGGTGATGTGGAATAGGTAAAGGCATATGTAAACCATGGGATTGAGAGTGTGACTTAGCTTTGCAACATGTAGAGCAACGATTGGTGAAGCAGGCGACATCACGAAACATCTTGGGCCAATAATAGTTCTTGGAGAGCATGGCGAATGTCTTGTCGCGTCCAAGGTGTCCCATGAGTCCGCCTCCGTGAGCCTCTTGCAAAAGGAGCAAACGAAGAGAAGACTCGGGAATGCATAGTTTGTTAGCTCTCATAAGATAACCATCTTTGATATAATATCGTTCCCAAGAAGTATGCGTCACACACTTAGCATAAGGAGTAGCAAAAGTCACATCACCCTCATACAAATCTTTGATATGATGAAATCCAACTACTCAATTCAAGTTGAGTAAGTAACTTGCATTTGCGGGAACGGGAATCCCCCACCATGTTTTCTTTGCCCTTAATGTACTTCATCACATAGGGAAAAGATTCAATGAATTCACTCCATTTAGCATGCCATTTATTCAACTTGGTTTGACCTTTAAGGTATTTAAGTGTTTCATGATCGGTATGTATGACAAACTCATGCGGTCGAAGGTAATGCTCCCACACATGTAACACACGCACTAAAGCATACAATTCTTTGTCATAGATGGGGTAATTGAGTTGAGCACCGAAGAGTTTTTCACTAAAATATGCAATAGCTCGCTTTTCTTGCATCAAAACTCCACCAATTCCGGTACCACTTGCATCGCAATGAACCTCAAAAGTTGTGTCAAAGTTGGGTAAAGCAAGAATCGGAGCATGGGTAAGCAAAGATTTGAGCTCATTAAAAGCGGTTGATTGCAAAGGTCCCCAAACAAAATGAGCATTCTTCTTACTCAAGGCATGCAAAGGAGCGGCAATAGTGCTAAAATCTTTCACAAAGCAACAATAAAAACCCGCAAGGCCAAGAAAGCTACGCACTTGTTGCAAATTGGTGGGTTGGGGCCAAGTTTTAATTGCTTCAATTTTAGATTCATCAACATGTACACCCTTGGAAGAAACAACAAATCCCAAGAAAACAAGCTTGTCAACACCAAACGTGCACTTTTTCATGTTGGCATAAAGATGTTCCTTGCGAAGAGTTTGTAAAACAGCCCTAACATGACTTAGATGTTCTTTCATGGATTTTCTAAAAACAAGAATATCATCGAATTAAACCACAACAAACACTCCAAGGTAAGGGCGAAGCACAAAATGCATAAGACGCATGAAAGTACCGGGAGCTTCCGATAAACCCATAGGCATAACCAACCACTCATACAAGCCAAATTTGGTTTTGAAAGCGGTTTTCCATTCATCACCTTCTTGTATGCGGATTTGATAATAGCCACTTTTAAGATCAATTTTTGAGAAAATGGTGGCACCGCTAAGTTCATCAAGCATATCATCTAGGCGAGGAATGGGATGCCTATAACGAACGGTAATAGCATTGATGGGTCTCCAATCCGTGCACATGCGAAAACTACCATCTTGCTTGGGCACAAGTATAACGGGAACGGCACAAGGGCTTAAGCTTTCACGTACATGTAAGTTGTCGATGAGTTGTTGTACTTGCCGTCTGATCTCTTTAGTTTCGTCGGGGTTGACGCGGTAGGGAGCCTTGTTTGGAAGAGGTGCGTCGGGGATGAGGTCGATCCTATGTTCAATGCCACGTAGAGGAGGGAGACCGGGAGGTAGCTCATCGGGAAACACATCCTCGAATTCCTACAACAAGTTGGAAAACACTAGAGGAAGAGGATTAGGATTGTTAGTTTTGGTCACCTCATCTTTGCATAGGAGGACAAAAGTGGATGACACTCCATGGGTTCTCACACACTTCTCTCATCTCTCTTTTTGTGGCTAGGAGGACTAAGTTTTTCTCTCTTGGTGAAGAGGCGCTCAATTTTTGCTTGTGGCTCTAACTTTCTTTTTGGTGGTGCACTCTCTCACTAGATTCTCCACGATGGGTGGAAGCTTCCTTGTCGGTGATCACTTGGCTTGGTGACATCGGTCGAAGCACGTACTCCTTGCCTTTCATCTTGAAGCTATAGTGGTTGGATCGTCCATTGTGGATGAGATCGCGGTCGAATTTCCAAGGTCTTCCCAAAAGAAGGTGGCACACGGACATAGGAACCACATCACACTCTAGGGTGTCCTCGTATGCGCCGATCTTGAAAGACACTTGCACCATGTGCTCCACTTGAATAGTGCTGGAGTCGCTTAGCCATTGCACCTTGTAGGGACGGGGGTGCTTCTTCTTGACCAATTGCAGCTTTGAACATAGCTCTTCACTTGCCAAGTTGTGACAACTACCTCCGTCGATGATGACCTTGACGGAGCGCCCATTGATGTCGTCCTTGGTGTGGAAGATGTGGCACCATTTTTCTTCGTCCTGGTGGTGTTGGAGCGTCAAGACCTTGGAGAACACGAGAGAGGGACTTGAATCGTTGTCACAAAATACTTGATCATCTTCATCTTTGTTCACGTGCCGGTGCATGGCCACGTGCTCAATGGCTTCCATTTCTTCTTCACTCATCGAGTCGTATGTGCCGTCATCATTGAAGATCATTGTTCGCTTGTTGGTGCATTGGAAGACTTGTGTCCTCGGCCACCACATGTGAAGCACTTGAATGAACTTGTCTTGACGGGATCATCGGATGGCGCCGAAGAAGAAGGAGTCTTGGATTTGTAGGTGCTTGTCGGAGGACGAGTCGAGGAAGGTGCAACTTACTTGGAACTTGACTTGTCGCTGGTACTTGGTGATGCTCGAGTTGAGGTAGGAGGTGCCGAAGTCGTGGGCGCTTGAGAGTAGGAGCCGTAGGTCTTGGACGAGTACTTGGAGTATTTGAGGTCATCTTGCACTTGTCGCTCAGCCTTGGTCGCTTGATGAACTAGCTCGAGAAGGTTTGAGTATGGTTGGAAGTCGGCAATCCGCTTGATTGGATGGTTGAGGCTGTTTAAGAAGCGTGCCATTGTTTGCTCGTCGTCTTCCTTGACATTGGATCGTATCATGGCAATCTCCATTTCTTGGTAGTATTCTTCCACCGTCTTTGTGCCTTGCTTAAGGAGTTGCAACTTCTTGAAGAGATCTCGAGTGTAGTGAGTAGGCACGAAGCAGGCTCTCATGACTTCCTTCATTTCTTCCAAGTTGTGATTGGTGGTTCGCCTCTTGTATGTCGTTGCTCGATCACTTGTTCCCACCAAATGAGGACGTAGTCTTGGAACTATAGGGAGGCCATGGTGATCTTCTTTACTTCATCATAGTTGTGAAGGCAAAAAATCTTGTCCACCTTCAATGCCCAAGAGAGATATTCTTCGGGATCATTGCTTCGGGAGAAATTTGGCATGGTGAACTTGAGCTTGCCGTAGCGGAGTTCTTCATCTTGATAGCGGTTTTGGTATTGCTCTTGCCTTGGAAGGTCCTCAAATGCTCGTTCCTCGTGATGTCGCTCTTGGCGTGGAGGAGGGTCTTGAAGCACTTGTTCCACTTGGTGTCGCTCTTGTCTTGGAGGAGGGCGAGGAATGTGCGCTTGGTTGCGCCTTTCTTGTTGCTCTTCGCGTCGGGCGGCTTCTTGTAGTATCTCGCAACGAAGAGCTTCCTATTGTTCTCGCACTTGGCGGTTGCGGTCTTCGATGGCTCTAGTGGCCTCGTTGAGTGTGCGTTGTGCTTCGAGTGCTTGAGCTTCACGTTCGAGGGCTTGTGCTTCACGGTGCTCTTGTGCTTGTCGAATTGCATCACCGTCTTGAGGGACTTGACGTGGTACTTGTGGAGGTATTTTCTCTTGCTCCATTGCTTCTTGCGCTTGGTGTCGCACTCTTTCACGTGCTCGAACTTGGTCTTGTAAACCATTGCCATGGAACGGATTTTCTTGTGCTTGGCGATCTTGAGGAACATCACGTCAAGGAAAGCGAGCTCGTGGAGGACTTGCATCATAAGATGAGTAGTCCGAAGATTGCCAACTTGTACGGTGACTTGAGTGGCGACGTCTTGAAGAAGCGGATGAGGAAGACGGGCGTCGCACGATCATGTTGCGGAGCTCTTCCATTTGTGTGTTGAACTTTTCGTCGATGTAGTCGCGGTTCCTTGTTTCGGATTGATGAAGGTCGGAGGCGAGTTGCTCCAAGCATTCACCCAATGCTACGCTTTCTTGATGAAGCTCTCGTTGCGCGATGAAGAAGTCGTTCTTGGAGACGAAGCCGGAATCATCACCTTGCTCCTCGAAAAGTGGGTTCGACGACGAGTTTGGCCTATCCATCATAACCAAGTGGGATGAGTAGGAAAAATGAGAGAACAATACCAAAGTTACCTTCTCTGAGGATTGAGGATGTAACAAGTGTCACTCAATGTAATGCCACAATAGGAGAATTGGAACCGGGTTTGTTTCTCACACCTACAAATAAGAGGCTTATGGAGTAGCTCGGTTAGGATGGTGGCAAAAATTTGAAGCAAATGTTAGTCAAGATATCGATAAGGTTGAGAAGGTTCACAAAAATGCAAGTAAAGCAAATAGATCAAACCCCATATCACTAGGTACACACGCACGAAAGATAGATGGGATCCGCACAACCAAGGAGTGAGCTCAAAATGTGCAACCACAAAAAATGCTCCTGTTGTGCGAATGCTCGAGAGACACTAGCTCGATTGGTCAAATGGGCAAGATACGCTTGTGCACCTACCTATGAGAGAACCGTGCCGTCTTCAATCCCAACTATGCTATATATGCGATGACCAAGATGATATAACTATGCAAAGGGCTCAACTCTATTGCTTACAAGCTCTTTGTTACCGTCCTTTCTTGCGGTTAGCGGTGAAGATGGCTCCGAGTCGATGATGGTGATGACGATTTCACACGCTCCTAAGTAGCCAAAACACCTTAGGAAATGGAAATGGCAACTCAAAATCGGTCAAATCCGGAAGGTGGGTGTTTTGTGATGATTTTTTGGATGGGTGCTAATGGTGGTGGTAGTGGGATGAGTGGATGGGGGATGTCAAGAGCTTCCAAACGAGCTAAAGAACACGAAAAACGGACTTGGGAGGTGGAGGTTATGGCCAAATTGGTGGAGGTGTTGGGATGATTCGGGGGGGTGCGGGCACCCGGGGGTGGGAGGTGCGGGTGCCCGGGGTTGGCTGGACGAAATGGCTCGGGGGTGCGGGTGCCTAGTGGTTCGAGGTGCGGGCACCCGAGGGTCTTCGGTTTGGGCGGAAATTTTGGGAGAAATGCAAAATTCCATGGATTTCGTGGTGGGAAGGGTGGGGATTGTTGGGGAGGGGCTAGATCCACTTGCCAAACATCAAATCCATGGACCAAAACAACCAAATCTCACAAGATCCAACAAATTGCAAGAAAAAATTTTGGGGCTACTTTTGTGGGGATTTTCGAATTTGGACGAAAAACAACAAAACCAAGCTAGCAAATGGGGGTATGGGACACCAAGATGTGAATAAACGTTGATCATGATACCAAGATGTTGTAGGGTGAAACCCTAGAGGGGATCTTTTCACACTTGGAGGGGGAAAAGAGGAAGAACACTCAAGAACACAAGACACAAGTCACTCAAACAAACCCAAATATCATATCCACTAGAGTAGAATACATGAGATCCACAAGATTACAAGATCAATTCAAGGAAAATAGCACTAGGGTAAGGTTCTTCCCACTAGGTGAGGTCTTGCATCCAAAGTGGATCTTCTCCAAGAGAAGGGCTTGTTCTCCAAGAGGAGGTCTAGATCTCCTAGAGGAGGAGGATGAGCAAAGCCCTCTTTTGTGTCCTAAATACTTTGCTAACCCTACAAATGAGCTAGGAGATGCCCTTATATAGTTTAGGGACGAAATGAGAGGGGAGGGGGGATACAAGGGCAAAGCCCCGAGGAGGCACGCAGGCTCTCGGTGTCGTCCGGGCACCCGGGGTCATGGGGGTCAGGCACCTAGACCGGCCAGGGGCCAACATCAGGTTCGGCCGGGCACCCGGTGGCGAGGGGTCCGGGCACCCGGCCCGTACAGGGGCTCAGCTGGAGGGGGGCCGGGCACCTGGGGTCCCAAGCCCGAGCACCCGGGGCGGCGCCATGCGGGCGGCTGGGAGGGGCCGGGCACCCAGGGGTCCTAGGCCCGGGCACCCGATGGGGCGGCCAGCGGCTGGGAGAGGAGGGCCCGGGCACCCGAGGGCCAAGGGACCGGACACCCGGGGCAGGCCGGGGCAGCTCCCAGGTGGAGAGGCCTGGCACCCGGGGTTGGGGAGACCAGGCACCCGGGGTGTCCAGGGGGTTTCTCCTCCGTGCTTTCTTCTTCGCTCTTCTTGTCCTCTCCTTCCTCCTCTTCCTCCATGGGTGCTTGAACCTTCACCTTCTCCTTCTCACGATCATCTCCTTGGTATCCTAGAATGCATAACATGTCTTTATGAGGTAGAACCCAATTCTCACGTGAATCCGAACGAAACTCGGAGAGGAGAGGGTCAACCTCATTCTCGATGGCGCGTACACGTGCTCTTGTTATTGGTCCACTCGGTGCTTGCGGTGGTGATGGAGTGTCGGTGCGGGTAGACGAGGGATGATCCGCATCAGCTTGTCTGTCACATCTAATTCACGGGATATCTGATCACAAAGAATAGGTTACCATTGTGAACAACTCATATTGTGGGTCTCATACCCATCTCCCTCGATGCATTATCTATCACATTACATGATAGACCCTTAGTAAAAGGATCTGCTAGATTTTTAGACGTTTGGATACAATCTAATGCAATAACTCTGGAGTTTCTCTTTTTTCTGACAGACTTTAACCTTCTCTGAACGTGTCTTCATGACTTCATGTTATCCTTTGAGCTGCTCGCTTTCGTGATCACAGTTTGATTGTTGCAGTTCATAAGGATTCCCGGTACAGGTTTCTCAACAACCGGCAAGTCATTCAAGAGCCGATGAAGCCAATCTACTTCGACCGTAGCTGTATCTAGTGCTGTGAGTTCTGCTTCCATTGTTGACCTTGTTAAGATGGTCTGCTTACAAGACTTCCAAGAAACAGCGACACCTCCATGAGTAAATACATATCCGCTTGTGGCCTTTATCTCATCAGCATCTGAGATCCAGTTTGAGTCACTATACCATTCAAGCACCTTTGCGTGCCCAGTGTAGTGAATTCCATTATTCGCAGTGCCATTCAAATAACGCAAAACTCTCTCTACAGCTTTTCCAATGCACACCTCCTGGTTTTGAGACAAACTGGCTCAGTTTGCTAATAGCAAAAGATATGCCGGGTCTTGTAGCACTGGTGAAATACATAAGCGAGCCAATAATTTGAGAATATTTCAATTGGTCTCTAGCAGTTCTTCGATTCCTTCGAAGCAACACACTAGCATCATATTGTCACGCCCAAGATGTGACCCTATCCTAAAGGAACTGGAAGGTCCCACCAAGGATAGAAGCGCATCTTGGAGTCACTTTTGCAAGGTGGATATCATTACATCAAACCATTACATAATAGTTGGGGATACATACAAGAGGGATAGAATGCCACACGAATACAACATCATCATACACAAGAGCATCATTCGACTATGGATGAAACGCAAACAGAAACTCAGATGACATCCACCCTGCTAGCCTAGGCTGCTGATGTCTACTACACAACCTTCTTCTTGTAGACGTTGTTGGGCCTGCAAGTGCACAGGTTTGTAGGACAGTAGCAAATTTTCCTCAAGTGGATGACCTAAGGTTTATCAATCTGTAGGAGGCGTAGGATGAAGATGGTCTCTCTCAAACAACCCTGCAACCAAATAACAAAGAGTCTCTTGTGCCCCCAACACACACAATACAATGGCAAATTGTATAGGTGCACTAGTTCGGTGAAGAGATGAAGATACAAGTGCAAAATAGATAGTAGATATAGGTTTTTGTAATCTGAAATAATAAAAACAGCAGAGAAGCGAGCGGTAAAAGTGAGCGTAAACGGTATTGCAATGGTAGGCAAAAAGGCCTAGGGTTCATACTTTCACTAGTGCAAGTTCTCTCAACAATTATAACATAGATAAAACATATGACAAGCCCTCAACATGCAACAAATAGTCACTCCAAAGCCACTAATAGCGGAGAACAAACATAGAGATTATGGTCGGGTACAAAACCACCACAAAGCTATTCTTTCGGATCGATCTATAAAAGAGTTCGTACTAGAATAACACCTTAAGACACAAATCAACCAAAACCCTAATGTCACCTAGATACTCCATTGTCACCTCAAGTATCCGTGGGCATGATTATACGATATGCATCACACAATCTCAAATTCATCCAACCAACATAAAAGTACTTCAAAGAGTTCCCCAAAGCTACTACCGGAGAGTCAAGAACGTGTGCCAAACCCTATGCATAGGTTCCCAAGTGTCACGAAAGCCGCAAGTTGATCACCAAAAGATACATCAAGTGGATCAATAGAATAACCCATTGTCACCATGGTTATCCCAAGCAAGACATACATCAAGTGTTCATAAGACTCAATCCGATAAGATAACTTCAAAAGGGCAAACTCAATTCATCACAAGAGAGTAGAGGGGGAGAAACATCATAATATCCAACTACAATAGCAAAGCTCGGGATACATCAAGATCGTGCCATAGATGGAACACGATAGAGAACACGAGAGAGAGAGAGAGATCAAACACATAGCTACTGGTACATACCCTCAGCCCCGAGGGTGAACTACTCCCTCCTCGTCATGGATAGCGCCGGGATGATGAAGATGGCCTCCGGTGATGGGATCCCCCTCCGGCAGGGTGCCGGAACAGGGTCCCGATTGGTTTTTGGTGGCTACATAGGCTTGCGGCTCCAGATCTATCTTCTGTTCTGGAAGTTTTAGGGTACGTAGGTATATATGGGTGCAGGGAGAACGTCGGTGGAGCTATGGGGGCCCCACGAGGCAGGGGGGTGTGCCCGCCACCCTCGTGAGAACCTCCCGTATCTTCTGACGTGGGGTCCAAGTCCATCAGGTGGGTTTCCTTCCAAAAATAACTTATCCAGTTGATTTCGTTCCGTTTTGACTCTGTCTGATATTCCTTTTCCTCGAAACACTGAAATAGGCATAAAACAGCAAATCTGGGCTAGGCCTCCGGTTAATAGGTTAGTCCCAAAAATAATATAAAAGTGGATAATAAAGCCCAATATTGCCTAAAACAGTAGATAAAGTAGCATGGACCAATAAAAAATTATAGATACGTTGGAGACGTATCAAGCATCCCCAAGCTTAATTCCTGCTCGTCCTCGAGTAGGTAAATGATAAAAAAGAATTTTTGATGCGGAGTGATACTTTGGCATAATTTTAATGTAAATCTTCCTAATTGTGATATGAATATTCAGATCCAAAAGATTCAAGACAAAAGTTCATATTGACATAAAGAATAATAATACTTCAAGCATACTAATCAAAGCAATCATGTCTTCTCAAAATAACATGGCAAAAGAAAGTTCATCCCTACAAAATCATATAGTCTGGCTGTTGCTCTATCTTCATCACACAAAGTATTTAATCATGCACAACCCTGATGACAAGCCAAGCAATTGTTTCATACTTTAGTAATCTCAAACTCTTTCAACTTTAACGCAATACGTGAGCGTGAGCCATGGACATAGCACTATAGGTGTAATAGAATGGTGGTTGTGGAGAAGACAAAAAGGAGAAGATAGTCTCACATCAACTAGGCATATCAACGGGCTATGGAGATGCCCATCAAATGTGAGTGAGTAGGGATTGCCATGCAACGGATGCACTAGAGCTATAAGTATATGAAAGCTCAACGAAAGAAACTAAGTGGGTGTGCATCCAACTCTCTTGCTCACGAAGACCTAGGGCACTTTTGAGGAAGCCCATCATTGGAATATACAAGCCAAGTTCTATAATGAAAAATTCCCACTAGTATATGAAAGTGACAACAAATGAGACTCTCTATCATGAATATCATGGTGCTACTTTGAAGCACAAGTGTGGTAAGAGGATAGTAGCATTGTCCCTTCTCTCCTTTTCTCTCATTTTTTTATTTGGGCCTTTTCTCTTTTTTATGGCCTCTTTTTTTATTTGGGCTTCTTCGGCCTCTTTTATTTTATTTCGTCCGGAGTCTCATCCCAACTTATGGGGGAATCATAGTCTCCATCATCCTTTCCTCACTTGGGACAATGCTCTAATAATGATGATCATCACACTTTTATTTCTCTTACAACTCAATAATTACAACTCGATACTTAGTACAAAGTATGACTCTATATGAATGCCTCCGGCGGTGTACCGGGATATGCAATGAATCAAGAGCGACATGTATGAAAATTATGAAGGTGGCCTTGCCACAAATACAATGTCAACTACATGTTCATGCAAAAAGCAATATGACAATGATGGAGCGTGTCATAATAAATGGAACGGTGGAAAGTTGCATGGCAATATATCTCGGAATGGCTATGGAAATGCCATGATAGTTAGGTATGGTGGCTGTTTTGAGGAAGGTATATGGTGGGTGTATGATACCGGCGAAAAGTGCGCGGTATTGGAGAGGCTAGCAAAGGTGGAAAGATGGGAGTGCGTATAATCCATGGACTCAACATTAATCATAAGAACTCATGCACTTGTTGCAAAAATTTAGAAGTCATCAAAAACCAAAGCACTACGTGCATGCTCCTAGGGGGATAGATTGGTAGGAAAAGACCATCGCTCGTCCCCGACCGCCACTCATAAGGAAGACAATCAATAAATAAAATTGTGCTCCAACTACATCACAAAACGGTTCACCATACATGCATGCTACGGGAATCACAAACTTCAACACAAGCATTCTTTAAATTCATAATCACCCAACTAGCACGACTTTGACATTATCACCTCCATATCTCAAAACAATTATCAAGCATCAAACTTATCTTAGTATTCAACGCACTCAAAAGAAAGTTTCACATATCTTGAACACCAAGTATATTAACATCAAGCGAATTACCATGCTATTAACGACTCTCAAAATAATCTAAGTGAAGCATGAGAGATCAATAGTTTCTTTAAAACAAATCCACCACCGTGCTCTAAAAGATCTAAGTGAAGCACTAGAGCAAAAATTATCAATCTGAAAAGATATAAGTGAAGCACATAGAGTATTCTAGCAAATTCCAATTTGTGTAAGGCTCTCTCTCATTAAAGGATTTCAGATCTTGGTATTGTACTCAAGCAGCAAGCAAAGCTAAATAAAACTACAATGCAAGGATAGAACAACTCATTGTGAAGAAGCAAAAACTTAGGCTCAACCGATACTAACCTATAGTTGTTGAAGAAGAAAGGTGGGATGCCTATCGGGGCATCCCCAAGCTTAGATGCTTGAGACTTCTTGAAATATTATCTTGGGGTGCCTTGGGCATCCCCAATCTTGAACTTTTGTGTCTCCTTAATTCCTCTCATATCATGGTTTCTCTTTTTATCAAAAGCTTCATTCACAACAAACTCAACAAGAACTCGTGAGATAGGTTAGTATAAACCAATGCAAAACCTTATCATATTCTACTATAAAAAAGTCACTTAAATTATTATTCCACATTGAATACTAAATGCATCTACATATTTAATACTCCTATCCTCAAATAGAATCATTAAACAAGCAAGCATATGCAAACAATGCAATCATAACAGCAATCTGTCAAAATAGTACAGTCTGTAAAGAATGCAAGAGTATCAATACTTTCCTGACCCCAAAAATTACGAACTAAAATTCCCACTGTAATAAATTTATCAAAGCTCAATATGCAAAAATATTCAACGTTAGACCATGCTCTGACTTTTCTAGGGAATTTCTGCAACAGCGGTAAACTTTCTGTTTTCAATCAGCAACATGTATACAAGCAAAATAAGCATGGCAAAGGCTATCCTTGACTTTTTTATTGAAACTAAAGAGGCAAAACACTATTCTAACTAACAGCAAGCAAAAACTAACAAAAGAAATTGATGCTCCAAGCAAAACACATATCATGTGGTGAATAAAAATATAGCTCCAAGTAAAGTTACCGATGAACAAAGACGAAAGAGGGGATGCCTTCCGGGGCATCCCCAAGCTTAGGTTCTTGGTTGTCCTTGAATATTACCTTGGGGTGCCTTGGGAATCCCCAGTCTTAGGCTCTTGCCACTCCTTATTCCATATTTCATTGAATCTTTACCCAAAACTTGAAAACTTCAACCACACAAAACTCAAAACAAAACTCATAAGCTCCTTTAGTATAAGAAAATAAAACCACCACTTAGGTATTGTAATGAACTCATTCAAAATTCATATTGGTGTAATATCTACTGTATTCTAACATCTCTATGGTTCATACCACTTAATACTAGCCATAGATGCATCAAAATAAGCAAACAACACATAGAAAACAGAATCTGTCAAAAACAGAATAGTCTGTAATAATCTGTATAAAATGTATACTTCTGGAACCCCAAAAATTATGAAATAAATTTCTGGACCTGAGCAATTTGTCTATTAATCATCTTCAACAAGAATCAACCTAAAAGCACTCTCCAGTAAAAAATGGTATCTAATCTCGTGAGCGCTAAAGTTTCTGTTTTTCACAGCAAGATCATATAAACTTCACCCAAGTCTTCCCAAAGGTTCTACTTGGCACTTTATTGAAACAAAAGCTATAAAACATGATTACTACAGTAGAATAATCATGTGGACACACAAAAACAGTAAGGATAAATATTGGGTTGTCTCCCAACAAGAGCTTTTCTTTAATGCCTTTTAGCTAGGCATGATGATGACAATGATGCTCACATAAAAGATAAGAATTGAAACATAAAGAGAGCATCATGAAGCATATGACTAGCACATTTAAGTCTAACCCACTTCCTATGCATAGGGATTTTGTGATCAAACAACTTATGGGAACAATAATCAACTAGCATAGGATGGCACAACAAGCATAGCTTCAAGACTTTAAGCACATAGAGAGGAAACTTGATATTATTGCAATTCCTACAAGCATATGTTCCTCCCTCATAATAATTTTCAGTAGCATCATGAATGAATTCAACAATATAACTAGAACCTAAAGAATTCTTTTCATGATCTACAAGCATAGAAAATTTTCTAATCTCCACATAAGCAAACTTCTTCTTTATATCATACATATCATCACAATAATCATCATAAATAGGAGGCATGCTTTCATCATAGTAAATTTGCTCATCAAAGCTTGGGGGACAAAAAATATCATCTCCATCAAACATAGCTTCCCCAAGCTTGTGGCTTTGCATATCATTAGTATCATGGATATTCAAGGAATTCATACTAACAACATTGCAATCATGCTCATTATTCAAAGATTTAGTGCCAAACATTTTAAAGATTTCTTCTTCTAGCACTTGAGCACAATTATCCTTTCCATCATACTCACGAAAGATATTAAAAAGGTGAAGTGTATGAGACAAACTCAACTCCATTTTTTTGTAGTTTTCTTTTATAAACTAGACTAGTGCTAAAACAAGAAACAAAAAGATTCGATTGCAAGATCTAAAGATATACCTTCAAGCGCTCACCTCCCCGGCAACGGCGCTAGAAAAGAGTTTGATGTCTACTACACAACCTTCTTCTTGTAGACGTTGTTAGTCCTGAAAGTGCACAAGTTTGTAGGACAGTAGCAAATTTCCCTCAAGTGGATGACCTAAGGTTTATCAATCCGTAGGAGGCGTAGGATGAAGATGGTCTCTCTCAAACAACCCTGCAACCAAATAACAAAGAGTCTATTGTGTCCCCAACACACCCAATACAATGGTAAATTGTATATGTGCACTAGTTCGGCGAAGAGATGAAGATACAAGTGCAAAATAGATAGTAGATATAGGTTTTTGTAATCTGAAATAATAAAAACAGCAAGGAAGCAAGCTTTAAAAGTGAGCGTAAACGGTATTGCAATGGTAGGAAACAAGGCCTAGGGTTCATACTTTCACTAGTGCAAGTTCTCTCAACAATAATAACATAGATAGAACATATGACAAGCCCTCAACATGCAACAAAGAGTCACTCCAAAGCCACTAATAGCGGAGAACAAACATAGAGATTATGGTCGGGTACGAAACCACCACAAAGCTATTCTTTCAGATGGATCTATAAAAGAGTTTGTACTAGAATAACACCTTAAGACATGAATCAACCGAAACCCTAATGTCACCTAGATACTCCATTGTCACCTCAAGTATCCGTGGGCATGATTATACGATATGCATCACACAATCTCAGATTCATCCAACCAACATAAAAGTACTTCAAAGAGTGCCCCAAAGCTACTACCGGAGAGTCAAGAACGTGTGCCAACCCCTATGCATAGGTTCCCAAGTGTCACGAAACCCGCAAGTTGATCACCAAAAGATACATCAAGTGGATCAATAGAATAACCCATTGTCACCACGGTTATCCCACGCAAGACATACATCAAGTGTTCATAAAAGACTCAATCCGATAAGATAACTTCAAAAGGGAAACTCAATTCATCACAAGAGAGTAGAGGGGGAGAAACATCATAAGATCCAACTACAATAGCAAAGCTCGGGATACATCAAGATCGTGCCATAGATGGAACACGAGAGAGAACACGAGAGAGAGAGAGAGAGAGAGATCAAACACATAGCTACTGGTACATACCCTCAGCCCCGAGGGTGAACTACTCCCTCCTCGTCATGGATAGCGCCGGGATGATGAAGATGGCCTCCGGTGATGGGATCCCCCTCTGGCAGGGTGCCGAAACAGGGTCCCGATTGGTTTTTGGTTGCTACAGAGGCTTGCGGCGGCGGAACTCCCGATCTATCTTCTCTTCTAGAAGTTTTAGGGTACGTAGGTATATATATGGTTGCAGGGAGAACGTCGGTGGAGCTATGGGGGCCCCACGAGGCAGGGGGCGCGCCCAGAGGGAGAGGGCGCGCCCCCCCACCCTCGTGAGCACCTCCCGTATCTTCTGATGTGGGGTCCAAGTCCATTAGGTGGGTTTCCTTCCAAACATAACTTCTCCAGTTGATTTCGTTCCGTTTTGACTCCGTCTGATATTCCTTTTCCTCGAAACACTGAAATAGGCATAAAACAGCAAATCTGGGCTGGGCCTCCGGTTAATAGGTTAGTCCCAAATAATATAAAAGTGGATAATAAAGTCCAATATTGCCTAAAACAGTAGATAAAGTAGCATGGAGCAATCAAAAATTATAGATACGTTGGAGACGTATCAGCTGCCGACCTGGAACCTATCCCCTGATCAATGAAGAAGCAGAAGAAGAACTCCAAAACAAGCAAACATCGCTCGCGCGTCATGATCATCGCATAACCTGCACCTGCAACTGTTGTTGTAGTAATCTGTGAGCCATGAGGACTCAGTAATCCCATTACCATGGGTATCAAGACTAGCAAAGCTTAATGGGAAAGGAAGGGGTAAACTGGTGAGGTTGCAGTAGCGGCTAAGCAAAATATGGTGGCTAACATATGCAAGTAAGAGCGAGGAGAGAAGCAAACAAAACGATCGAGAAGCTAGCAATGATCAAGAAGTGATCCTGAACTCCTACTTACGTCAAACATAACCCAAAACTGTGTTCACTTCTCGGACTCCGCCGAGAAGAGACCATCACAGCTACACACACGGTTGATGCATTTTAATTAAGTCAAGTGTCAAGTTATCTACAACCGGACATTAACAAATTCCCATCTGCCACATAACCGCGGGCACGGCTCTCGAAAGTTTATATCCCGCAGGGGTGTCCCAACTTAGCCCATCACAAGCTCCCACGGTC
Organism: Triticum aestivum; assembly: GCF_018294505.1. Classification (NCBI taxonomy): domain Eukaryota; kingdom Viridiplantae; phylum Streptophyta; class Magnoliopsida; order Poales; family Poaceae; genus Triticum; species Triticum aestivum. The sequence goes on from NC_057804.1 coordinate 340,274,025, forward strand.
AACGAAGGATATTCCTTCTCCCAGGAAGACCCGGTCAGTCTCGGAATCCTGGTTTACAAGACATTTCGACAATCGTAAAACAAGACCAGCAAGACCGCCCGGATGTGCCGACAAATCCCGATAGGAGTTGCACATATCTCGTTCTCAGGGCACACCGGATAAGCTAAGCGTACGAGTACCAACATAACCCAAGTTGCCAAGGGACGATCCCGCACGATGCTCTAGTTTGGACCAACACTCAGAGGAGCACTGGCCCGGGGGGTAAATAAAGATGACCCCCGGGCTCCGGAAACCCAAGGGAAAAAGGCTTAGGTAGGCAAATGGTAAAACCAAGGTTGGGCCTTGCTGGAGGAGTTTTATTCAAAGCGAACTGTCAAGGGGGTCTCATAAATCACCCAACCGCGTAAGAAACGCAAAATCAAGGAACATAACACCGGTATGACGGAAACTAAGGCGGTAAGAGTGGAACAAAACACCAGGCATAAGGCCGAGCTTTCCACCCTTTACCAAGTATATAGATGCATTAATTAAATAAGAGATATTGTGATATCCCAACATAATCCTGTCCATCATGGAGCAATCTTCAACTTCACCTGCAACTAACAACGGTATAAGAGGGGCTGAGAAAAGCGGGAACATAGCCAAGCAACGGTTTGCTAGGAAGGGTAAAAAAAGGTTAGAGGCTGACATGGCAATCTGGGAGGCTTGAAGAGCAAGTGACAGGTAGCGCAGCATAGCGATAGAACGAAGCAACTAGCATAGCTGTCACAACCTAGCTAGTCATGCATTAGAGTGTTGCATCATGTTTACTCTTTCATCAGAAACTTGAAATGGGGATGACAGAACCCCCAGTCCCCTCTGAAACCAACTAGGGTTTACTAAAATAATTTTCAATGAACCTGAAATGCCCTTCTAAAATGCCCATCATTTTTGCCTTGGTTCAGAACCTCTGCCAAAAGTGGTGCACATTTTCCTAGGCCATCCTAGGGTTTTTGAATTAAATCATAGATATTTGAATTTGGGCATTTAAAATAATATAAAATATTTAAATGCTCAAATATCTCCAAACTAAAATGTTTCATGTTGGAAATAATCCAACTATGGACCAGGAGTAGTTTGGTGATTTTTGGAGTTGCCTAGGTATTTTATTTAATTCAACAAAGTTGCAGATATATTAAATAAAAACAGAAATAGAAAAAAAAGGGAAAACCCTACCTGGCGCCACCGCAGGCCCCCTAGCCAGCCCACCTGCCGGCCCAGCCCAGCACCGCTCCAGCGAGCTGCTTGCCGGCCAGGCAGGCAGGCAGGTGCCCGACGGCGACCGCGGCGTGCGCCACGCACCTGCTCGCCGCCTCGCCGCTCCCCTCGCCAGGTGACGACGTGGATCGGCCTCTCTCTCTCCCCCGAACCCCCCAGACACCCCCTCTCCTCTCCAGCTCCTCCCCCTCGCACGCCCCAGCCATGGCCGACGCCATCGCCGCCACCCCCTCGCCGTAGCCACGCCCTCCGACCACCCCACGCCGTCTCACCGTGTCCAGGAGCTCCGCCGCTGTCCACTTCATCGAGCAGCCGAGCCCCGAGCGCTCGCAACGCCCGAGACCACCGCACCGACCTCGCCCGAGCTCACCGTCGCCGGAGATCCCCTTCAACGCCGTCGTCGCTCCGGTCCATCTCCGGCCGCACCAAGGACTCCGTCGCACTCACTGTGAGCTTAGCCATCTTCCCCTCCCTTCCGTTCTTGCTCCCGAGCCGTGTAGCAACCTCCCGGAGCTCAACCGCACCCACCGCCATGGAGCTCGTCGCCGACGTGCTCCCGATCATCCTCCGGCCACAAGATGGTGTCCATCTTGCTCACCGCGTTCCACAGCACCTAGCTAGCCACTCCACGAGCCTCACCGAACCCTCTAGCACCAAGTTCACCTTCGACCGAACCTCGGTGGCCGCCAAAGTCGTCGCCGGCGTCGACTCCGGCCACCCCGACCCCAACGGACTCCGCCAAGAGCTGCGGGTTGCCCTCAGCTCCACTCCGGTGGCCTCCGCGATCCATTTGGTGGCCGAAACGACCAAAATCACTTCCGCCGCCGCGTCGGGCTCGCCGGCGACTAAACGCCGGCAGCCGACATTGACTTTGACCACGGGTGGGCCCTGGTTGACTCCTCTGAGTCAATGACAGGTGGGGCCCAGCCCTGTTAATTAAACAGGATTAGTTTTAATTAAGTTTTAATTAAAATAATCACCCTGACACGCGGGACCCACTGTCAGGTTTGACCTGGACCAGTTCCGTTGACCTGCTGACGTCACACTGACGTCAGGCTGACGCAGTAATTGAATTTCTGGATTTAAATTAAATCAGGAAATTCCAGAATATTATTTAAACTTCAAAAATTCATAACTTTTATTCTGTAACTCCAAATTGGACAAATTATATATGAAAAATGATCAGAAAAATCCAATCTATCCATCTGTACTATTTTCATGCATGATCAAACAAGTTAAATTGATGTTTTAATCAGAACAAGGAAAAGCACTTTAAACGGCCATATTTGAATTTGAAATTTGAATCTTTGATTTAAATTTGCTCAAACCCTTCTGGTTTTAGTTGCATTAGCCCAACACACTCATATTGCCATGTTTCATGCATGCATCATATTGTTGCATATTGTTTGGTAATGTTGTGTATCGGTGCTCTCTGCGGCAGGTTCCGTCCCCGAAGAGTACCCTGATTACCCTAGCGAAGAACCGTATCCGTGCAACGAACCATCAGGCAAGCAACCAACCATTTGATCATATCGATACAATCCCATGTTCTCGCTCCTGCTCTCTTTTACTGCATTAAGACAACGCGATTCAAACTGCTGTGTGCTACGGTAGTTGAACCCATTTCCTCTGCGTGACCTGTCATTGCCACAGTAACTAGATGAAACCCACTAGCATGTGTAGGAGTTGATTGAGCCTATGTATGTGTTGTTCCTACCTTGCTATGCCTGCTATGCTTAGAGTCGTGTCAGGTCTGGTTCATCTGGGTGATGGACTAGAGTGAAATGATTATGTCGGTAATGAGAGTGGTGTGGTGAACACGATTTGGTAAAGGTATCGATGAGAGGCCATGTAGGAGTACATGGTGGGTTGTTTCATTGAAGCCGACCTTAAGCACTGAGATCTGTATGTGTGATTTAAGAATCAGCTACTACCATACATTGGGCCCTGAAATATGACCCCGCTCGACTTCTTATTCACCCTAGCTCTCTGTCCAGGAGTTGCAAGTAGTTTCTGGTGTTTGTAGCCTACTGGAGGCCGTGGACAGCGCTGACCGTAGGGGTGGGCTGTGATGCGGTAGGTACGTGGCCGGGTGTACCGAATACCCATTAGGTATCTCGGGAACCCTGTTCACATCGTTCGGGGCCGTATGGGAAACCTCGGCCGGACTCCCTGCGGATGGAACCTGAATAGGCGATAAACCTGGACTAGAGGCTTAAGTGTTTAGGTAGGTCATGGTCTACACCCACGTCGGCTTTCGCTTGAAGTCTGCCGAGCACATGTCGTGTGCAGACGCTAAGTGGTGGAAACATGTATGACGAAGTACACCCCTGCAGGGTTAACATGATCTATTCGAATAGCCGCGTCCGCGGTAAAGGACTACTTGGTTGCCTATACAGTTCATAGACAAGTAAATGGATACTATTAAAAGCCTCAAGATAAGTGTGAGTGCCGAGGATGGCTCTTCCGTAGGAAGACGGAGGTGGATCCTCGGTAGTGTATTGAAGTGGTGAATAGTGGACTCGTGTGCGCAAAACTATTTCAAGTTGGAGTATCGTAGGATAGCCTAGCCAAGAGTCAAAGCTGGCTTGCTGCAACAACTCCACCAACCCTTCTTGATACTATGCATGTATGTAGGTTCTGATGTAAGTCTTGCTGAGTACCTTTGTACTCATGTTGCTATAATCTACATTTTTACAGAAGACGCTGCAACCCCTTCTGATGGGTTCTATGTAGACGTTGACATCAACGAGTAGGCTAAGGACCCAGGTGGTGACCCTGAGCTTGTGGAGGACCACGTAGTATAGCTAGGCTTTCCAAGCCTCTTTTATTTTACTAGTTGTCTGTACTCAGACAAGTTATTTCCGCTGCTGGTTTGTATGACTGTATGACTTGTATGTGGGGTCATGAGACCCGTACCTTTGTGTATGTTATGTATGGCTCACTGAGCCTTAAATAAAGTACTTGTGTCATAGAGTCATGTTGTGATGCTTCGTTGTATTTGCACATATCGAGCATATTGTGTGTATGATTGAAATGCTTGGTATGTGTGGGATCTGACTATCTAGTTGTTTATCTTTAGTAGCCTCTCTTACCGGGAAATGTCTCCTAGTGTTACCGCTGAGCCATGGTAGCTTGCTACTGCTCTGGAACACTTAGGCTGGCCGGCATGTGTCCTTCTTCGTTCCTGTGTCTGTCCCTTCGGGGAAATGTCAAGCTTTGAGTACCGGAGTCCTGTTAGCCCGCTACAGCCCGGTTTACCGGAGTCCTGCTAGCCCAGTGCTACAGCCCGGACCCACTTGCTGATGACCGACACGTTCGAAGCTGGGTCATGGATGCCTGTCCCTGTAAGTCTGTGCCGCTTTGGGTTTACGACTAGTCATGTCAGCCCGGGCTCTTTATCATATGGATGCTAGCGACACTATCATATACGTGAGCCAAAAGGCGCAAACGGTCCCGGGAAAAGGTAAGACGACACCCGTGGGGATACCGTGCGTGAGGCCGCAAAGTGATATGAGGTGTTACCAGCTAGATCGATGTGACATCGAGTCGGGGTCCTGACAGCGTTGGCATCAGAGCCGGACTGCCTGTAGGTTCTCCAAGCCAAACTGGTCGATGTTGAGTCTAGAAATTCTTTAGTTATATGTAGGGGAATTGTTTGTGGGTTGGAACATAAGGCTCTTTTTACTCCTTATACCTTATGACTTTCTGATCCGAGTCAGTCCATTCTTCCACCGGGGGGTTAAGGAATTAGGATCTGTTCTCTCTATCAGGATCACGAGTTACTAATCAGTAGTACGTTATAAGTTGGATGGTTACCAGCCTAGCTCAGTTCTACTACCACATTATGTTGTTAGAATGGTTTCGGAACTTTGATATGATGATGTTGAGTATGCACGAAATCCCTTGTCAAATGTCTCAATATCCCTTTTGAGCATTTACAGCTGTTATGCTGCCGAAATTTTGCTAGAAATTCTAATGCCTTTGCATTATGATTATGCTTTCAGATGGCCACTCGCGACCTCAATCAAGTGGTTCGCCTAACTCGATGCCTAGATGTACCCGGCCATACTGCTAAGTTGGTCAGGGTAATGACTGAGGCTGGATACCGCTGGTATCCTGAGTACACGGTCGAAGAGCAATTCCGAGATTTTAATCAAAGCTAGTATCTCTGCACTGTCAGGATATTTCCATCTTATCCTGGATCCACCGAGCCTCTTCACTGCTCCTATGGACTCGGGGTTACTATTGAGATGGCTGTGCAGGATGCCGCCTACTCTATGATGACCATTATGCGAGTCAGATCTGGGTTATTTCGGGACTCTGACTTCCGGTATATGCCAGGATCACTTCCGGGAGCACAAGGGTATCTCCAGGCTATCTATGCTGACTCCACTCAGGAGGATTCACGGACTCGCACCACTGCTGAGATGCTCGAGGATAAGGACCGTGAAAATCGGGCCTTAAGGTTAGAGCTCTTCAATACCCGTGCTGATCACTGGGCCACTTTGACTCGGTTCGCACCGGCGGTGCAAGCTGGATATTCAGATATGCGCGATCTCTATCCTGTGAGATCTGCTCTGCCAGACGTGATGGTTTGGCGTGATGTAGGAGACATCACCCCACCTCGCGGTCCCCGCAGGCCACCGTCTGTTGGTCCACGACCTCATCCTAGCCCCTATGGTCCACAAGCTCCGCGAGATCGTCTGTTTCCGGATGAACATGTTGAGCTTCCAGGCTATGGAGGTGACTTCTACGAGGACTACTACGGATCGGTCTGAGTTAGTGATAGTATCCCTAGTTCGCACTAGCTGTGTCGTCTATCGTTCTGCGTGACTCGTGGGATATGACCTAGTTTGTACTCCTTCCGGAGGTGTAGGAAAATAATGTATAGGAGCTTGGAATGCCTTCGATGAGATGTAATCCTTTTCTCACCGTAATAGTACTTTGTTTGGTCTTGTACTAAACCCTGTATGGTGTGTATGACGATGGAATAAAGAAGCAGTTTCTGTATCTACCATGTCATACGGATGATCATCTTGCATTTCGAGTTATTCCTTACATTATGTATCCTATGTCGGAATTTTACCATCCTGACTAAATCATTGTCTTGTCTACCTAGGATGGTCAACACGCGCGCTAATCCTGCTTCCCAAGAGCAGGCCGAAGGCAGTGAGGGCAGGAATGAAAATCTGCCTCATCCTCCTTCACTAGCCGAGGTTATGATGGAAGCTGAGAGAAACAAGCGGGAGACAAACCGTTTGTTGGAGCGTATAGAACAGAATACAGCACACCATCAGAGGGCTAACGTGGTGTCACTCAGTGATTTTATCAAATTGCATCCACCCACGTTCCACCACTCCGTCGAGCCTCTCGACGCCGATGACTGGCTTCGCAGTATCTCTCACAAACTGCGTTCTGCGTTGGTAGCGGAGGCTGACAAGGTCACCTTTGCTGCATATCATCTTGAAGGCCCCGCCAGTCTATGGTGGGAGAATTATGGAGCCATGCGCCCAGCGGGCCATGTCACTACTTGGGCTGAGTTCAGCGAGGCTTTCCGTGAACATCATATTCCGGAGGGTCTCATGGACCGTAAACGTGAAGAATTTTGCAGTTTCACCCAAGGCCGACTTTCTGTGGATGCCTATAGCAGAGAGTTTGGTAATCTCGCATGATATGCAACTGAGGAAGTTTCTACTGACGCCAAGAAGAAAGCAAGGTTCCGAAAGGGCCTTAGTCCTGAGCTTCGCCGCGACCTCCGTCTGCATGAGTGCACATCTTTTTCGAAACTTGTCAATAAAGCCATCAGTGCTGAAACTGGTCAGACTGATTATGACGCAACACGCAAGCATGGACGTGATATGGGTTCCTCATCCGGTGCTGGTCCTCAGAAGCGCCGCGTGTGGGTACCCAACACTGCCTTGCCACCCAGGTTCACACCGAGGCCATCTTTCCAGGCGCCTCGCCCTGTTCAACAGTCTGCACCGGCCAAGCCCTATGGGGGTCCAACCAATAATGCTCCTCCACGTACCAGTTCCGTGACTTGTTTCAAGTGTGGGGAATCTGGTCATTATATGCGTGAGTGCCCCCAGACCAACCCCAATCAATCTGCTAAAGCTGTTGGCCGTGGCAAGCCGACAGGGAAGGTGTTCCATGCCAAACCGGTCACCGCTTCACGTGGCCATGTCAACTGTATCTCTGCCGAAGAAGCTCAAGAGGACCCCAACGTCGTTCTCGGTACGCTTCTTGTTAATTGCCACCCGGCATCTGTTCTTTTCGATACAGGAGCCTCTCATTCTTTTATATCTGAAAATTATGCTCGTTTGCATAACGTTGCATTCTGTGACTTGCCATCCACTATGGAAATCTCTACCCCTGGGTCTAGATGGCAGACCTCTAGGGTAAGTTATGGAAATGAGATCCAAGTCGACAGACTTGTTTTCCTTGCATCTTTGATAGCCCTTAAATCTTCAGATATTAATATCATTCTGGGTATGGACTGGATGTCAGCCCATCATGCCCAAATTGATTGCTTCTCTAGGACTGTTCAACTCACCCATCCTTCGGGGAAGATAGTCAATGTCTTGACCCGAATAGCCAAGCGACAATTATATTCTCTTAACGCCAACCCTTTGCCAGACCTTGAGGACGTTCCGGTAGTCCGTGACTTCCCGGATGTCTTTCCAGAGGAATTGCCAGGTGTTCCACCTGACAGGGATGTTGAGTTCGTAATCGACCTCATCCCCGGAACCGTTCCGATTGCTAGAAGACCTTATAAGATGGCACCCCTAGAACTAGCCGAGCTTAAGAAACAACTCGATGAATCCTTGAAAAAGGGTTTCATCCGCCCTAGTTCATCTCCGTGGGCTTGCCCCGTCCTATTCGTTAAGAAAAAGGATGGTACGGACCGGATGGTTGTAGATTACCGACCTGTCAATTTGGTCACAATCAAGAACAAATATCCACTTCCCAGGATCAACGATCTGTATGATCAGCTCGCTGGATCCTCAGTCTTCTCCAAGATGGATTTGAGGTTGGGCTACCATCAAATCAAAATCAGAAACGGGGACATTCCTAAAATGGCCTTTGTTACTCGTTATGGCCAATACGAGTACACCGTCATGTCCTTCGGTTTAACCAACGCTCCAGCCACCTTTTCTCGATTAATGAACTCAATCTTCATGGAGTATTTGGATAAATTCGTCGTGGTTTATCTCGATGATATACTCATCTACTCCAAGAACGAGGAAGAACATGCCGAACATCTAAGGCTAGTGTTGAAGAAACTTCGAGAGCATCGCCTTTATGCCAAATTCTCAAAATGTGAATTCTGGTTGTCAGAAGTGACCTATCTGGGTCATGTAATATCTGGTAAAGGTATTGCTGTTAACCCTGAACGAGTTCAAGCCGTCCTTGATTGGACTCCACCTGAATCGATCAAGCAAGTTCGGAGTTTTCTGGGCTTAGCGAGCTATTGTCGTCGCTTTGTCGAGAACTTCTCCAAAGTTGCTAAACCTCTAACCGAACTCCTCAAGAAAGATAAGAAGTTCGAATGGACTCCACAATGTGAGCACAGCTTTCAGGAACTGAAAAGACGCCTGACCTCTGCTCCCGTACTGGTACCGCCAGACTTCTCCAAGGACTTTGTTATCTACTGCGACGCCTCGCGACAAGGACTAGGTTGCATTCTCATGCAAGATCGACACGTAATTGCTTACGCTTCACGGCAATTGCACCCACATGAGGAGAATTATCCCACTCATGATCTAGAGCTTGCAGCCGTAGTCTATGCACTTAAGACCTGGCGACATTACCTCCTCGGTAATCGTTGCAAAATGTTCACTGATCACCAAAGTCTGAAGTACATTTTCACCCAACCGGATTTGAATCTCAGGCAGAGACGTTGGGTTGAATTGATCACAGACTTCGACTTAGGAATAACCTATACCCCAGGGAAAGCCAACGTCATGGCTGATGCGCTAAGTCGTAAATCTTATTGTAACAACCTGATGTTACAACAAAGTCAACCGCTTCTCCATGATGAATTTCGGAAGCTTAACCTTCACATTGTACCTCAAGGTTTTCTTTCCACCTTGGTGGCAAAACCTACTCTTACGGATCAAATCATCGCTGCCCAAAAGCGAGATAAGGGAATATCTAAAATCAAAGAGAACATTGCTAGCGGAGGTGCTAGTTGTTTCTCCACAAATGATCATGGTGTTGTGTACTTTGAGAACCGTCTAGTGGTTCCCAAGAACCAGCATCTACGGCAATTGATCCTTAAAGAAGCTCATGAATCTCCTCTCACTATTCATCCCGGTAGTACTAAAATGTATCAGGACCTACGCCAGAGGTTCTGGTGGACTAGGATGAAGAGAGAAATTGCTCAGTATATTGCAAATTGCGACGTCTGTCGTCGTGTAAAAGCAGAGCATCAACGGCCTGCTGGCACCCTTCAACCCTTAGCTATTCCTGAATGGAAATGGGATAAAATTGGTATGGATTTCATTACCGGTTTTCCCAGGACCAAGAGAGGGAATAATGCTATCTTCGTCGTGGTCGATCGTCTTTCCAAAGTAGCTCATTTCCTACCTGTTCGTGAGAGTATAACCGCTAGTCAGCTGGCAGACTTATACATCTCCCGAATAGTGTCTCTCCATGGTGTTCCTTTGGAAATCAATTCGGATCGAGGAAGTCTTTTCACCTCTCGATTTTGGGAAAGTTTGCAAAATGCTATGGGAACCCGTCTCTCCTTTAGCACCGCTTTCCACCCTCAGTCAAGTGGTCAAGTGGAACGCGTCAACCAAATTCTAGAAGACATGCTTCGAGCCTCTGTTATCTCGTTCGGAATGGACTGGGAGAAGTGCCTTCCATTTGCCGAATTCGCTTACAACAACAGCTATCAATCTAGCTTGGGTAAAGCCCCTTTTGAAGTTCTCTATGGACGACGATGTCGAACACCCCTTAACTGGTCAGAGACCGGGGAAAGACAATTCTTTGGCCCGGATATGATTCAGGAAGCAGAAGAACAAGTTCGTATCGTTCGTGAAAAGTTGAAAACAGCCCAATCCCGTCAAAAGAGTCAATATGACCGAAAACATAAGGCTATGACTTTCGAGGTTGACGAGAAGGCTTATCTTCGGGTCACCCCTCTGAAGGGAACCCATCGTTTCGGTATCAAAGGCAAATTGGCTCCTCGTTACATTGGACCTTTTCGCATTCTTGCCAAACGAGGAGAAGTTGCCTACCAGCTGGAACTACCTCCGCACCTCTCCAGAGTTCACGATGTCTTCCACGTTTCTCAACTCAGGCGTTGCTTCTCGGATCCTATCCGTGAAGTGGACCACGAAACTCTTGATCTCCAAGATAATCTTACATATCGAGAGTACCCCATTCGTATCCTCGATCAAGCCGAACGTACCACGCGACGTCATAATATCAAGTTTCTCAAGGTTCAATGGTCGCACCATTCTGAGGATGAAGCAACTTGGGAAAGGGAGGATCGTCTTCGACTTGAATATCCCGCCTTCTTCGCGGAGGAACCCAAATCTCGGGACGAGATTCTTTTGAGTGGGGGTGAGTTGTCACAACCTAGCTAGTCATGCATTAGAGTGTTGCATCATGTTTACTCTTTCATCAGAAACTTGAAATGGGGATGACAGAACCCCCAGTCCCCTCTGAAACCAACTAGGGTTTACTAAAATAATTTTCAATGAACCTGAAATGCCCTTCTAAAATGCCCATCATTTTTGCCTTGGTTCAGAACCTCTGCCAAAAGTGGTGCACATTTTCCTAGGCCATCCTAGGGTTTTTGAATTAAATCATAGATATTTGAATTTGGGCATTTAAAATAATATAAAATATTTAAATGCTCAAATATCTCCAAACTAAAATGTTTCATGTTGGAAATAATCCAACTATGGACCAGGAGTAGTTTGGTGATTTTTGGAGTTGCCTAGGTATTTTATTTAATTCAACAAAGTTGCAGATATATTAAATAAAAACAGAAATAGAAAAAAAAAGGGAAAACCCTACCTGGCGCCACCGCAGGCCCCCTAGCCAGCCCACCTGCCGGCCCAGCCCAGCACCGCTCCAGCGAGCTGCTTGCCGGCCAGGCAGGCAGGCAGGTGCCCGACGGCGACCGCGGCGTGCGCCACGCACCTGCTCGCCGCCTCGCCGCTCCCCTCGCCAGGTGACGACGTGGATCGGCCTCTCTCTCTCCCCCGAACCCCCCAGACACCCCCTCTCCTCTCCAGCTCCTCCCCCTCGCACGCCCCAGCCATGGCCGACGCCATCGCCGCCACCCCCTCGCCGTAGCCACGCCCTCCGACCACCCCACGCCGTCTCACCGTGTCCAGGAGCTCCGCCGCTGTCCACTTCATCGAGCAGCCGAGCCCCGAGCGCTCGCAACGCCCGAGACCACCGCACCGACCTCGCCCGAGCTCACCGTCGCCGGAGATCCCCTTCAACGCCGTCGTCGCTCCGGTCCATCTCCGGCCGCACCAAGGACTCTGTCGCACTCACTGTGAGCTTAGCCATCTTCCCCTCCCTTCCGTTCTTGCTCCCGAGCCGTGTAGCAACCTCCCGGAGCTCAACCGCACACACCGCCGTGGAGCTCGTCGCCGACGTGCTCCCGATCATCCTCCGGCCACAAGATGGTGTCCATCTTGCTCACCGCGTTCCACAGCACCTAGCTAGCCACTCCACGAGCCTCACCGAACCCTCTAGCACCAAGTTCACCTCCGACCGAACCTCGGTGGCCGCCAAAGTCGTCACCGGCGTCGACTCCGGCCACCCCGACCCCAACGGACTCCGCCAAGAGCTGCGGGTTGCCCTCAGCTCCACTCCGGTGGCCTCCGCGATCCATTTGGTGGCCGAAACGACCAAAATCACTTCCGCCGCCGCGTCGGGCTCGCCGGCGACTAAACGCCGGCAGCCGACATTGACTTTGACCACGGGTGGGCCCTGGTTGACTCCTCTGAGTCAATGACAGGTGGGGCCCAGCCCTGTTAATTAAACAGGATTAGTTTTAATTAAGTTTTAATTAAAATAATCACCCTGACACGCGGGACCCACTGTCAGGTTTGACCTGGACCAGTTCCGTTGACCTGCTGACGTCACACTGACGTCAGGCTGACGCAGTAATTGAATTTCTGGATTTAAATTAAATCAGGAAATTCCAGAATATTATTTAAACTTCAAAAATTCATAACTTTTATTCTGTAACTCCAAATTGGACAAATTATATATGAAAAATGATCAGAAAAATCCAATCTATCCATCTGTACTATTTTCATGCATGATCAAACAAGTTAAATTGATGTTTTAATCAGAACAAGGAAAAGCACTTTAAAAGGCCATATTTGAATTTGAAATTTGAATCTTTGATTCAAATTTGCTCAAACCCTTCTGGTTTTAGTTGCATTAGCCCAACACACTCATATTGCCATGTTTCATGCATGCATCATATTGTTGTATATTGTTTGGTAATGTTGTGTATCGGTGCTCTCTGCGGCAGGTTCCATCCCCGAAGAGTACCCTGATTACCCTAGCGAAGAACCGTATCCGTGCAACGAACCATCAGGCAAGCAACCAACCATTTGATCATATCGATACAATCCCATGTTCTCGCTCCTGCTCTCTTTTACTGCATTAAGACAACGCGATTCAAACTGCTGTGTGCTACGGTAGTTGAACCCATTTCCTCTGCATGACCTGTCATTGCCACAGTAACTAGATGAAACCCACTAGCATGTGTAGGAGTTGATTGAGCCTATGTATGTGTTGTTCCTACCTTGCTATGCCTGCTATGCTTAGAGTCGTGTCAGGTCTGGTTCATCTGGGTGATGGACTAGAGTGAAATGATTATGTCGGTAATGAGAGTGGTGTGGTGAACACGATTTGGTAAAGGTATCGATGAGAGGCCATGTAGGAGTACATGGTGGGTTGTTTCATTGAAGCCGACCTTAAGCACTGAGATCTGTATGTGTGATTTAAGAATCAGCTACTACCATACATTGGGCCCTGAAATATGACCCCGCTCGACTTCTTATTCACCCTAGCTCTCTGTCCAGGAGTTGCAAGTAGTTTCTGGTGTTTGTAGCCTACTGGAGGCCGTGGACAGCGCTGACCGTAGGGGTGGGCTGTGATGCGGTAGGTACGTGGCCGGGTGTACCGAATACCCGTTAGGTATCTTGGGAACCCTGTTCACATCGTTCGGGGCCGTATGGGAAACCTCGGCCGGACTCCCTGCGGATGGAACCTGAATAGGCGATAAACCTGGACTAGAGGCTTAAGTGTTTAGGTAGGTCGTGGTCTACACCCACGTCGGCTTTCGCTTGAAGTCTGCCGAGCACATGTCGTGTGCAGACGCTAAGTGGTGGAAACATGTATGACGAAGTACACCCCTGCAGGGTTAACATGATCTATTCGAATAGCCGCGTCCGCGGTAAAGGACTACTTGGTTGCCTATACAGTTCATAGACAAGTAAATGGATACTATTAAAAGCCTCAAGATAAGTGTGAGTGCCGAGGATGGCTCTTCCGTAGGAAGACGGAGGTGGATCCTCGGTAGTGTATTGAAGTGGTGAATAGTGGACTCGTGTGCGCAAAACTATTTCAAGTTGGAGTATCGTAGGATAGCCTAGCCAAGAGTCAAAGCTGGCTTGCTGCAACAACTCCACCAACCCTTCTTGATACTATGCATGTATGTAGGTTCTGATGTAAGTCTTGCTGAGTACCTTTGTACTCATGTTGCTATAATCTACATTTTTACAGAAGACGCTGCAACCCCTTCTGATGGGTTCTATGTAGACGTTGACATCAACGAGTAGGCTAAGGACCCAGGTGGTGACCCTGAGCTTGTGGAGGACCACGTAGTATAGCTAGGCTTTCCAAGCCTCTTTTATTTTACTAGTTGTCTGTACTCAGACAAGTTATTTCCGCTGCTGGTTTGTATGACTGTATGACTTGTATGTGGGGTCATGAGACCCGTACCTTTGTGTATGTTATGTATGGCTCACTGAGCCTTAAATAAAGTACTTGTGTCATAGAGTCATGTTGTGATGCTTCGTTGTATTTGCACATATCGAGCATATTGTGTGTATGATTGAAATGCTTGGTATGTGTGGGATCTGACTATCTAGTTGTTTATCTTTAGTAGCCTCTCTTACCGGGAAATGTCTCCTAGTGTTACCGCTGAGCCATGGTAGCTTGCTACTGCTCTGGAACACTTAGGCTGGCCGGCATGTGTCCTTCTTCGTTCCTGTGTCTGTCCCTTTGGGGAAATGTCACGCATTGAGTACCGGAGTCCTGTTAGCCCGCTACAGCCCGGTTTACCGGAGTCCTGCTAGCCCAGTGCTACAGCCCGGACCCACTTGCTGATGACCGACACGTTCGAAGCTGGGTCATGGATGCCTGTCCCTGTAAGTCTGTGCCGCTTTGGGTTTACGACTAGTCATGTCAGCCCGGGCTCTTTATCATATGGATGCTAGCGACACTATCATATACGTGAGCCAAAAGGCGCAAACGGTCCCGGGAAAAGGTAAGACGACACCCGTGGGGATACCGTGCGTGAGGCCGCAAAGTGATATGAGGTGTTACCAGCTAGATCGATGTGACATCGAGTCGGGGTCCTGACAATAGCAATGCTAGTAGTGAGATCTAGGGTAACGGTTATCTTGTCTGAAATCCCGCTAGGAAGAATAACGAGTCCATGAAGAAGATGAACGGACAAAGACGAACCAAGCGTAGACGAACGAATCCTCATGATCGCAACGAAACAGGAACTATCGAGAAGAAGCACAACCAGAAAGAAGCAAACAACATAGTAAACAAACAACACATGAACAGGGCACGATGCACAACCAAGTATGATGCATGACAAGGTTAAATGATGCTACTCATGGCAGAGGATGATGCATACAAGACCAACACATCAAAGCAAGTTTAAATGAAGCCGGAAACAACATATAACAAATCTGGTAAGTCCTCATATGCAAATTTCGAAATTGGTCCAGATCTGAATAAACCTTATGTTCAAGTTGTTAAACAGCAAGTTAAAATGCACCAAGATGATCTACACGCAATTCTAGTCAAGTTACGTATAAAGTTCAATTAGTTCGGAGCTACGGCCTAGAAGATATGAGCAAAACAAGTTAAACATGGCATTGATGCAAAATGCATACAAACATCAAGCAAACACACTCACAACTTGAAAGCAACAAGTTAATATGAAGCTACATGTAAAACTAAGCAAGTTTCATATAGAGCATGCTCAAAACGAAGCAACGGTGCAACACATACACATGAAACAAGTTTAAAGGACAAGCTGTCCAAAATAGCAACTAGGCATCTTACAAGCACCATGGAAATATGCTATAGCACCCCAACACATGAACACTGAGCTATCACCAGAAAACACTATAACATGCTCAAAAGGTCATGGCAAGATTGCAAATAATAACAGTTTCACAGACTTAGCAGAAATCACTATGCATGGCAGAAATAATATCAGGTTGCAATGTTTAGAGCTATCAAACAACATGATACAGGAACTTATCATGGCATGCTAATACTAAATATAAAGAACAAAACTCCTTTACTAAACTAAATCCAAAGATCAACAGAAAAGATGGTAGGATCCATGCAAACATGGGAAATGATATGACAGATTGAGAATAACACTACATGGCAGGAACAACGATAAGTAGGCATGTTGGTGAGCTTGTAAAACTCACCACAGAGCAACACATGGCATGAAAAGGTAACCAAAAGTAAGATGACACATTTATGAAGCTAAGAATGGCAAGAACAAGTTCATAGGGTCCATGGATCACTAGCAAAACACATGGCAAAACTGAACTTCATGTTAACAGGCTGACAGACACATTATTTAGCAATTTGAGGGCAAGATTACAACAAGCTACAGCATGCTATAAATGCAACCCGGGGCAAGGATGGATAGATAATGACATTTATAACAAAACATCCTTTGTGAACATCTCTAGATTATGCATAGAATGACTTGTAGCAGCAGGTTTACATAGCATCATGATATAACAGATTCAGCCTAGCAAAACAGTAACAACAAGTACCCTACTTCACGAGCTTGATGCACTCACCACAAGGCACACAAAATTACATGGATTGCACCACTGTAAATATGGAATGATGTATCTTAAAACTCATGTAGACATCAAACTCATAGAATCCACACACCAAATGCAATGAAAAAGACAAATCACCAAGTTCTGTTAACAGACAGCAGTTAACATCATATAGCACTCTTGCAACAATGATTAGGGCACCAACATGGACTCAGACAAGAATGTCACAATAAAATGAAATGTAGAGCATCTCATAGTGAACATTCTGATATATTACACGCACAAAATGGAGCTACATGCAAGAAGTTATGACATCTCAAAGAGGTGCACATAAAATAAGAATTTCAGGACGGATGAAATCGACCTCGAGGGGGAAAAAGTCAACGGCGGAGGATCTCGCCGGAATCTCGCCGGAGATGATGGGGACGGTGGCCGGAGTCGAGGGAGAGGTCGGGCAGGCCGGGGAAGGACGGATCTGGGGCTGCGGCTGCCGGATCCGGGAGCGAGACGCCGAGGGGCACCGGATCCCGGCGTCCGGTGGCGCGCTCCGGCAACGAGGCCGGTGAGGGCGGCGCAGTGGTCGGCGGCCACGGGAGAAGGGCGCTGCGGTGATGGCGACTCAACGGCAGGGACAGGAGGAGCCGTGGGGGTCCGGGCGCGGGGCTCCCACGGTCGGCGGCGGCGGCACCATGGCACGGTCGGGTAAGCGGGCAGCGGAGGCGAGGTCGCCGGCGGCGAAGCCGGACACGGAGACGCGGGTGGTGGGGCGCGAGGAGGCGCACGGGAGGCGGCGCATGCGGCGGCGGGGCACGGGCGAGGGAGCCCGGCGCGGGGCGGCGGCGCTCTGGCCGGGCGGGCCTGCCCTAGGCCACGCGGGTCAGCAGCGGGGAGGAGAGAGAGGAGGACACGCGGCGGCGCGTGGTTGGAGGAGAATGGTGGCGGGGTGACGTGATGGCTCGCTATTGGCAGAGGCAAGGTGGCGGGTGGACACATCAAGCGCGGAGGCGGACATGTCCGGCGGCGTGGAGGAGTTGAGCTAGGGTTAGGGGTGGTTTCATCCGCAATTTTCGGGGGAGAGGGCCTATTTATAGATAGAGGGAGCTAGGAGAGTCCAAATGAGGAGCGATTTTCGCCCACACGATTGTGATCCAATGAAGGAGAGCATGGAGGGGGTTTGGATGGGCTCATGGGATGCGGTGAAGAGGGGCTGGGCTGCAAAGAGAGAGGGGTTTCGGGCTACGTGGTTAACCGTTGGGGCGTCAAACGACCTCCAAATGGAACGAAATTTGACGGGCGGTCTACCAATGATATACCAAGGCCACTCGGCAAATCTCGATGCATTCCGAGAACCTTTTTATCCCGCTCACGAAACAAGGACTAGGAGGGGTGACGGGTGCATGCGAGTGTGTCTGGGCTCAGAACGGACAACGGAGAGAATCGGGGAAACCCGAACGGATGCAAGTTTTGAAAAACATGCAGATGAAATGCAGATGATGACATGGCAAAATGCAACATGCAAGCACATGACATGGCAACAACGACGAAAAGCTCGAAGACACCTGGCGGATCGGATCCTGGGCATTACAACTCTCCTCCACTAACAAGAGATCTCATCCCGAGATCTTAGGAACGAGACAGAAGAGAAAGAGGAAGAGGTGAAGTAAGAACGCACGAGAAAAGATGAACAAAGTTGAGAGCACTCGGGTAGAAAAGATGAACAGCGAATATGATGAGAATGCAAAGCTCAAGAAACAAGATATACTCTGAAACCACTCCGGTTATAATAAGATAGGAAAGGAAAAAGAATGAAAGAATTTAGGCAGCACTCCGGCTGAAAATGGAAGGAATAGAACATGAACTCCACAAGATGGGATGGCACTTGATGAGATGAACAACGCAATGCCTCCGGAAGAATTGAAAGAATTGAATGAAAAGAACTTAGAAGGAAGGATTGAATGGAGTTGTTGAGAAAATCAACAACGAAAGAATAAGCTTGTTTTGGACTTATCAAAACAACTCAATACTTGAGGTGAAATTATACCACACCAATCTCTGAATAGCTGAGAAGAATGAAGAAATGCAAAACTCCACTTCAAGAGAAAACGGATAATTATTTGCACTTCGAGATGCGAGAAGAAAAGATACTTGAATTCCTCCAACAATAATCTTGATGAACACTTGAAGAATGGATTAAATCATGAAGAACCACCAGGAAGAACTCCGGTGACAAAAGGATGATGAGATAGAATGAAGAATGAAAGAATAAGATGAGCCTAGCGGTGATTTAGATGGAGGTTCCGATGAAATGGCCGAGGAAAAATTTGAACTCCGGAAAAGAAAAGATGAAAACACTTGGAACTAGAATTTATTCCTCAAGAACAAACTCTGAAGGAAGGGATTACTTGACGACGATGAAATAAGAATAAGAATTACGTTATGCTATCCTCACCAAATTAAATTGGTGACAAGCAACGGATTTTGCATGCTACTTATTCTTGTTGAAAAAGGATTAAGGGGGGTATAGCACAAAACTTGAGAAAGTCTTTATGAACCACCGGTAGGATTGGAAAGAATGAATGAATTAATATGATAATCAAGAAAAAGAATCTTGAATGAACCACCGTAAGAATTCAAAAATGACTAATGAAAGAGAATGAATCACCGGGAAGAATTAGAATAACCAATATGGTAGAGGGGATTTAGATGCAAAATAACAAAGAGATTATGAGTTGATTAAAGAACACTTGAACGAAGCACCGGGATAATTGGATAACGGTAGCTGATATGTGAGGACGAAGAATTCTTCTAGAATGATGGTCTCCAGTGAAAAGAAATGGAAAAACAACTCCTGGCATACTCCGGATGGGTAAGAAAAGGAATATCTGACAAATGGAATAATTCGAGAGGACAACATGAAGCTAGAACCGTGAATCTTCGAGAGAATGGGCAAAATTTAAGAGAAACTCTTTTTTGATCTTCAAAGCTGAGAATGACGCCGAGAAACACCACCAAAATTACTGAGATACTCCGGGAGAATGAAAAGCGAAGAGGTTGAGCCAACAATGAAAAGAATTTGAAAACGATCTTGGAGAAGGCATCTGACTGATGGAATTCATTCTTACGTCACCCTTGAAAAGAATTTGAGAATAACTCCGGGAGAATTAGAAGAGTCAGGTAAGGTACTGGGAAAAAACATGTGGGTTAGGGCCCACTAAAAGAAAACACCGTTGAAAAGGATTGTTGAAGAGATAGATGATGCATCGGAACAATTAATATATTTGAATGAGGTGACAACCTCGAATTAATTGAACACAGACGAATCTCCTGAGATGTCTTCCGAACTCCGGAATGATTGAATGGCGAGAGGCAAACGAGCAAGGAGAACACTTGAGCCGAGGGAAATAATATAATCACTACCAATAATAGAAATTGAATCCACCGGAGAAGAAAAAGAGATGAAGAATGTCCACTGAGACGAGAATTCACCGGTTGAAATGATTGAGGGAAGACTGAAGAGGATCCACACGAATGAAATTGATGCTCTAAACAGACTCAGGCTCCGGGAAGAAGAGGGTGGGAGGGCGGGAAAACAAAGGCAACTTGGAAGGGGGAAAACCGATGAATAACTTCAAGAGGAAACACCGGTTGAAAGAATGCAAATGTAACGCCCCGGATTTGATGCGCCAGGTGTCCGCCAGTTATTTGCTGTCGTTGCCATGTCGATTGCTTGCGTGTTGCATTTTGCCATGTCATCATCTGCATTTCATCTGCATGTTTTTCAAAACTTGCATCCGTTCGGGTTCTCTCGGTTCTCTCCGTTGTCCGTTCGGAGTCCGGATCTCTCTCGCGCGCCTGTCGCCCCTCTCAGACCTTGTTTTCGTGTGTGGGTGTTAAACTTTCTCGGAATGGCCCGAGGTTTGCCATGAGGCCTTGGTATAGCACCGGTAGACCGCCTGTCAAGTTTCGTGCCATTTGGAGGTCGTTTGATACTCCAACGGTTAACCGCGTAGCCCGAAACCCCCCTTTCTCTTTGCAGCCCAACACCCCTCCAAAGTGTCCCAAAACCCATCTAAGTCTCTTCGATGCTCTCGGTCGTTCGATCACGATCGTGTGGGCGAAAACCGCTCCTCATTTGGACTCTCCTAGCTCCCTCTACCTATAAATTAGTCCACCTCCCCCGAATTCGCGGATGAAATCCTACCCTAACCCTAGTCCTCTTCCTCCCGTCGCCACCGAACGCGTCCGCCCGCGCCGGAAACGTCCGCCCCGGCCGCCACAGCCACTCCCGACTCGCCACGTGTCCTCTGCTGCCATCTCGCCCGCGCCTCGCCGTCGCGGCCCGCGAGCCCACGGCCGGCCCGCCCTGGGCCGCACCCGGGCCCGTGCGCCCCTCCGCCCGCGCCTCGCCGCCCATCCGCCCCGAGTGCCGCCGCCGAAGCCCGCCGCCACCCGCGCGTTGCCGGCGACCCCGCCGCCCAGTTCGTCGCCGGAGCCGCCCCGGACCACGCCGCGCCGCCCCGTGCGCCGCGCGTCGCCGCCGGCCCCGGATCCGGCCGGCTCCGCCTCCGCCAAGCCCCCTCGGTCCCTCCACGCCGGCGCCGCCCTTCCCCGGTCTCCTCCGGCCGCCGCACCGCCCGTCTCCGGCGAGGATCCGACCATCCTCGGGATCCGCGCTCCGAATCCAGATCTGCAAAGCCGAAGGTTGACTTTACCCCTCCAAAAATTCCACCGTCCCGAATATTTTGACATAATCATGCCATGTTCATCGCATCCTATCTCTGTATCCTTAGCTCCATTTTGTGCATGTAATATGTCAAATTGTTCGTCTCAATGAGTACATCATTTCATTCCATTGCATCATGTTCATTTGAGCTCATCTTGATGCCTGAATCATCGTTGCAAGAATGCTTCATAATGTTGTATGTTGTCTGTTAACAGAACATGCTCTTTTGTCATTTTTGCCATGTTTGATGTGTGCATCCTATGAGCTTGATGTATACATGTGTTTTGAACTATGCCATGTCTTATTTACAGAGGTGCTTACCATGTATTTTTGTGATCAGTGTGGTGACTAGCACAAGCATGCAAACTAGGCATCGTGATGTTGGTGATTTTAGTCCCTGTTCTCCTGTTATTTTGATGCCATGTAAACTTGATGCTATAGAGAGATACAAGCATATTTTGAGATACTTCAGTAAGGATGTTTTGAACATGTTGTTTTGCTCTATCCATTAATGGCCCTGGTTGCAATTATGGAGTAGTCTAGCATGTCATTTTCGTGATCTACTTTTGCTTCAAAATGTTTCCTGGCAGATTGTTTACATGTTATTCAATTTTGCCAAGGTTGTTGTAGTTGATCCTTACATGCTATGAACTTGTTCTTGCCTTGGTTTGTTTCATAAACATGTCTTCTTGATGATGCTATGCTTATCTTGTCATGCAATGACTTGTGGTGAGTGAATCGAGCTTGTTAAGTAGGGTACTTGCTGTTGCTGTTTTGCTAGGTTGAATCTGTTATTTCGTGATGCTATGTAAACCTGCTGCTACTAGTCATTCTATGCATAATCTGGAGATGTTCACTAAGGGTGTTTTTTTTCTACATGTCATGCTCTATCCATCCATGCCCCTGGTTGCAATTATGGCTTGCTGTAGATTGTTGTAATCTTGCTCCAAAGTTGTTAAATAATGTTGCTGTCAGCCTGTTAACATTAAGTTTAGTTGTTGCCATGATTGTTGTTAGTGTTCCATGCATCCTATGAACTTTCTATTGCCATGCTTAGCTTCGTCAACATGCCTTCTTACTGTTGGTTGCCTTGCCATGCCATATATTGCTCTATGGTGAGTGGTACAAGCTCACCAACATGCCTTCATAATTCTGTTTCTGCCATGTTTTAATCTGTAATATAACTTGCGATGTTTACATGGGTGCCATCATATTTTATGATCCTTTTTGGCTCATGGTCAGTAAGGGTCTTTTGTTCTATGTAATTAGTAGGTTCTTGCAATGCCTTTGTTTGCCATGATAAGTTCCTGTAGCATGTTGTTTGATAGCTCTAAACATTGCAACCTGATGTTATTTTCTGAAGTCTGAATTGTTATTACTTGCAATCTTGCCATGTGTGTTTGAGCATGTTCTAGTGATTTCTGGAGATAGCTCAGTGTTCATGTTTTGTAATGCTTTACCTGTACATCACGTCCATGCCTTTTATTCTCATGTTGGGGTGCTGTATCATGTTGTTTTGGTGCTTGCAATATGCCTAGTTGATGTTTTGGACAGATTGTTGTCATATCTTGTATAGTGTGTGTGTGTGTGTGTTGAACCGTTGCTCCGTTTTGAGTGTGCTCTATATGAAACTTGCTTGAGTTTGCATGTAGTTTCATATTATCATGTTGCATCTATGCTTTGAGGTGTTTGCTTGATGTTTGTATGCATTTTGCATCAATGTCATGTTTAACTTGTTTTGCTCATATCTTCTAGACCGTAGCTCCGAACTAAATGATCTTTATATGTAACTTGACTAGAATCTCATGTAGATCATCTTGGTGCATCTTAACTTGCTGTTTAACAACTTGAACCTAAGGTTTGTTCAGATCTGGACCAACTTCGAAATATGCATATGAGGACTTACCGGAATTGTTATATGTTGTTCTCGGCCTCATTTAAACTTGCCTTGATGTGTTGCTCTTGTTTGCATCATCTCTTGCCATGAGTAGCTTCATATAGCTTTGTCATGCATCATGCTTGGTTGTGCATCATGTCTTGTTCATGTGTGGTGTGTTTACCATGTTGTGTGCTTCTTCTCGATAGTTCCCGTTTTGTTGTGATCGTGAGGATTCGTTCGTCTAAGCTTGGTTCGGCTTCTTCCGTTCGTCTTCTTCATGGACTCGTTCTTCTTCCTTGCGGGATTTCAGGCAAGATGACCGCTACCCTGGATCTCACTACTATCATTGCTATGCTAGTTGCTTCGTTCTATCGCTTTGCTGCGCTACCTATCTTTTGCTCATCAAGCCTCCCATATTGCCATGAACCTCTAACCTTGACACCTTTCCTATGCAAACGTATAACCTCTTATAGCGTTGCTAGTTGTAGGTGAAGTTGAAGATTGCTCCATGGTGGGCAGGATTTTGGTTGGGATATCACAATATCTCTTATATTATTAATGCATCTATATACTTGGTAAAGGGTGGAAGACTCGGCCTTATGCCTGGTGTTTTGTTCCACTCTTGCCGCCATAGTTTCCATCATACCGGTGTTATGTTCCCGGATTTTGCGTTCCTTACGCGGTTGGGTGATTTATGGGACCCCCTTGACAGTTCACTTTGAATAAAACTCCTCCAGCAAGGCCCAACATTGGTTTTACCATTTGCCTCACCATCACCTATACCTTTCCCTTGGGTCGGCCAACCCGAGGGTCATATTTATTTTAGCCCCCCCCCCCCGGGCCAGTGCTTGTCTAAGTGTTGGTCCGAACCGAGCAACCTGTGGGGCCACCTCGGGGCAACTCGAGGTCTGGTTTTACTCATAGCTTGACGTATCCGGTGTTGCCCTGAGAACGAGATATGTGCAGCTCCTATCGGGATTGTCGGCGCATCGGGCGGCTTTGCTGGTCTTGTTTTACCATTGTCGAAATGTCTTGTAAACCGGGATTCCGAGTCTGATCGGGTCTTCCTGGGAGAAGGTATATCCTTCGTTGATCGTGAGAGCTTATCATGGGCTAAGTTGGGACACCCCTGCAGGGTATAATCTTTCGAAAGTCGTGCCTGCGGTTATTATGTAGCCCAACATGCGACCCTATCCTAAAGGAACTCGAAGGTCCCACCAAGGATAGAAGCGCATCTTGGAGTCGGTTTTGCAAGGTGGATATCATTACATCAAGCCATTACATAATAGTTGGGGATACATACAAGAGGCATAGAATGCCACACGAATACAACATCATCATACACAAGAGCATCATCCGACTACAGATGAAACACAAACAGAAATTAGAACGATGTCCACCCTGCTAGCCCAGGCTGCCGACCTGGAACCTATCCCCTGATCGAAGAAGAAGCAGAAGAAGAACTCCAAAACAAGCAAACATCGCTCTCACGTCATGATCATCGCATAAGCTGCACCTGCAACTGTTGTTGTAGTAATCTGTGAGCCACGAGGACTCAGCAATCCCATTACCATGGGTATCAAGACTAGAAAAGCTTAATGAGAAAGGAAGTGGTAAAGTTGTGAGGTTGCAGCAGTGGCTAAGAAAAATATGGTGGCTAACATACGCAAGTAAGAGCGAGGAGAGAAGCAAACGGAACGATCAAGAAGCTAGCAATGATCAAGAAGTGATCCTGAACTCCTACTTACGTCAAACAAAACCCAAAACCGTGTTCACTTCCCAGACTCCGCCGAGAAGAGACCATCACGGCTACACACACGGTTGATGCATTTTAATTAAGTCAAGTGTCAAGTTATCTACAACCGGACATTAATAAATTCCCATCTGCCACATAACCGCGGGCACGGCTCTCAAAATTTTATACCCTGCAGGGGTGTCCCAACTTAGCCCATTACAAGCTCTCACGGTCAACAAAGGATATTCCTTCTCCCAGGAAGACCCGATCAGTCTTGGAATCCCGGTTTACAAAACATTTCAACAATGGTAAAACAAGACCAGCAAGACCGCCCGGATGTGCCGACAAATCCCGATAGGAGCTGCACATATCTCATTCTCAGGGCACACCGGATAAGCTAAGCATAGGAGTACCAACATAACCCAAGTTGCCAAGGGACGGTCCCGCATGGTGCTCTACTTTGGACCAACACTTAGAGGAGCACTGGCCCGGGGGGTAAATAAAGATGACCCTCGGGCTCCAAAAACCCAAGAGAAAAAGGCTTAGGTAGGCAAATGGTAAAACAAAGGTTCGGCCTTGCTGGAGGAGTTTTATTCAAAGCGAACTGTCAAGGGGGTCCCATAAATCACCCAACCGCGTAAGGAACGCAAAATCAGGGAACATAACACAGGTATGACGGAAACTAAGGCGGTAAGAGTGGAACAAAACACATGGTATAAGGCCGAGCCTTCCACCCTTTACCAAGTATATAGATGCATTAATTGAATAAGAGATATTGTGATATCCCAACATAATCTTGTCCATCATGAGCAATCTTCAACTTCACCTGCAACTAACAACGCTATAAGAGGGGCAGAGCAAAGCGGTAACATAGCCAAGCAACGGTTTGCTAGGAAGGGTGAAAAAAAAAGGTTAGAGGCTGACATGGCAATCTGGGAGGCTTGAAGAGCAAGTGACAGGTAGCGCAGCATAGCGATAGAACGAAGCAACAAGCATAGCAATGATAGTAGTGAGATCCAGGGTAACTATTATCTTGCTTGAAATCCCACTAGGAAGAAGAACGAGTCCATGAAGAAGATGAACGGACGAAGACGAACCAAGCGTAGACGAACGAATCCTCACGATCGCAATGAAACAGGAAATATCGAGAAGAAGCACAACCGGAAAGAAGCAAACAACATAGTAAACAAACAACACATGAACAGGGCACGATGCACAACCAAGTATGATGCATGACAAGGTTAAATGATGCTACTCATGGCAGAGAATGATGCATACAAGACCAACACATCAAAGCAAGTTTAAATTAGGCCGGAAACAACATATAACAAATCCGGTAAGTCCTCATATGCAAATTTCGAAATTGGTCCAGATCTGAATAAACCTTATGTTCAAGTTGTTAAACAGAAAGTTAAGATGCACCAAGATGATCTACACGCAATTCTAGTCAAGTTACGTATAAAGTTCAATTAGTTCTGAGCTACGGCCTAGAAGATATGAGCAAAACAAGTCAAACATGGCATTGATGCAAAATGCATACAAACATCAAGCAAACACACTCACAACTTGAAAGCAACAAGGTAATATAAACTACAAGTAAAACTAAGCAAGTTTCATATAGAGCATGCTCAAAACGGAGCAACGGTGCAACACATACACATGAAACAAGTTTAAAGGACAAGCTGTCCAAAACAGCAACTAGGCATCTTACAAGCACCATGGAAATATGCTATAGCACCCCAACACATGAACACTGAGCTATCACCAGAAAATATTATAACATGCTCAAAAGGTCATGGCAAGATTGCAAATAATAACAGTTTCACAGACTTAGCAGAAATCACTGTGCATGGCAGAAATAACATCAGGTTGCAATGTTTAGAGCTATCAAACAACATGATACAGGAACTTATCATGGCATGCTAATACTAAAGACAAAGAACAAAACTCCCTTACTGAACTAATTCCAAAGAACAACAGAAAAGATGGTAGGATCCATGCAAACATGGGAAATGATATGACAGATTCAGAATAACAGTACATGACAGGAACAACGATAAGTAGGCATGTTCGTGAGCTTGTACAACTCACCACAGGGCAATACATGGCATGACAAGGTAACCAAAAGTAATATGACACATTTATGTAGCTAATAATGGCAAGAGCAAGTTCATAGGGTGCATGGATCACTAGCAAAACACATGGCAAAACTGAACTTCATGTTAACAGGCTGACAGACACATTATTTAGTAATTTGAGGGCAAGATTACAACAAGCTACAGCAGGCTATCAATGCAACCTGGGGCAAGGATGGATAGATCATGACATTTAAAACAAAACATCCTTGGTGAACATCTCCAGATTATGCATAGAATGACTTGTAGCAGCAGGATTACATAGCATCATGATATAACAGATTCAGCCTAGCAAAATAGTAACAACAAGTACCCTACTTCACGAGCTTAATGCACTCACCACAAGGCACACAAAAATACATGGATTGCACCACTGTAAAGATGGAATGATGTAGCTCAAAACTCTTGTAGACATCAAACTCATAGATTGCACACACCAAATGCAATGAAAATGACAAATCACCAAGTTCTATTAACAGACAGCAGTTAACATCATATAGCACTCTTGCAACGATGATTAGGGCACCAAGATGGACTCAAACAAGAATGTCACAATAAAATTTAATGTAGGGCATCTCATAATGAACATTCTGATATATTACACGCACAAAACGGAGCTACATGCAAGAAGTTATGACATGTGAAAGAGGTGCACATAAAATAAGAATTTCAGGACTTGGATGAAATTGACCTCGAGGGGGAAAAAGTCAACGGCAGAGGATCTCGCCGGAATCTCGCCGGAGATGACGGGGACGGCGGCCAGAGTCGAGGGAGAGGTCGGGGAGGCCGGGGAAGGACGGATCTGGGGCTGCGGCTGCCGGATCTGGGTGCGGGATGCCGAGGGGCACCGGATCCCGGCGTCCGGTGGCGCGCTCCGGCAACGAGGTCGGTGAGGGCGGCACGGTGGCCGGCGGCGATGGGCGAAGGGCGCGGCAGCGATGGTGACTCGGCGGCGGGGACAGGAGGAGCCACGGGGGCTCGGGCGCGGGGCTCCTGCGGTCGGCGGCGGCGGCGCCACGGCGCAGTCGAACAAGCAGGCGGCGGTGGCGAGGTCGCCGGCGGTGAAGCTGGGCGTGGAGGCGCGGGCGACGGGGCGCGAGAAGGCGCGCGGGAGGCGGCGCACGTGGCCGCAGGGCGCGAGCGAGGGAGCCCGGCACGGGGCGGTGGCACTCGGGCCTGGGCGGGCGTGCCTTGGGCCGCGTGGGCCGGCGGCGGGGAGGAGAGAGACGAGGACACGCGGCGGCGCGTGGTTGAAGGAGAATGGCAGCGGGGTAACGTGGTGGCTGGCTATTGGCCGAGGCGAGGTGGCGGGTGGACGCGTCCGGCGCGGAGGTGGACATGTCCGGCGGCGTGGAGGACTGGAGCTAGGGTTAGGGGTGGTTTCATCCGCAATTTTCGGGGGAGAGGGCCTATTTATAGATAGAGGGAGCTAGGAGAGTCCAAATGAGGAGCGGTTTTCGCCCACACGATCGTGATCCAATGACGGAGAGCATGGACTGGGTTTGGATGGGCTCATGGGCTGCGGTTAAGAGGGGATGGGCGGCAAAGAGGGAGGGGTTTCGGGCTACGTGGTTAACCGTTGGGGCATCAAACGACCTCCAAATGGAACAAAAGTTGACGGGAGTTCTACCGGTGATATACCAAGGCCACTCTACAATTCTCGGTCCATTCCGAGAACGTTTTTATCCCGCTCACGAAACAAGGTCTGGGACGGGTGACGGGTGCATGCGAGTGTGTCTGGGCTCAGAACGGACAACGGAGAGAACCGGGGAAACCCGAACGGATGCAAGTTTTGAAAAACATGCAGATGAAATGCAGATGATGACATGGAAAAATGCAACACGCAAGCACATGACATGGCAACAACGACGAAAAGCTAAAAGACACCTGGCGCATCGGATCCGGGGCGTTGCACATATGGTGCTGGAGAGGGCTTGCAGTCACTGTAGCCAATGCGACTCAAGATCTTTTCCACATAGTGAGATCGAAGCAATGTAATCCCACCATCATCGTCTCTCAACAACTTGATTTTCAGAATGACCTCAGCCACTCCTAAATCCTTCATCTCAAAGCAACGAGATAGGAAATCCTTGACCTCCTTAATAACCTTCAGATTTATTTCGAAAATCAGTATGTCATCAACATACAAGCAAAGGATAAGTCCCTCGCCCCCACCATGGCGATAGTACACACATTTATTAGCTTCATTTACAACAAAGCATACGACTGTTAAAGTTCTTTCAAACTTCTCATGCCACTGCTTGGGTGCTTGCTTAAGTCCATACAAAGACTTCAACAACTTGCACACTCCTTCCTGACCAGCTACTACAAACCCATCTGGTTGCTCCATATAAATTTCCTCTTCCAACTCTCCATTTAGGAAAGCAGTCTTAACATCCATTTGATGAACGAGAAGACCATGTGAGGCACCTAGTGAAAGTAGTACTCGAATAGTGGCCAGTCACGCCACAGGTGAGTAAGTATCAAAGAAGTCTTCACCTTCCTTTTGAGTATATCCCTTAGCCATGAGCCTTTCCTTGTACTTTTCAATAGTACCATCAGGCCTAAGCTTCTTCTTGAATACCCATTTACACCCTATAGGTTTGCACCCATAAGGACGATCGGTTATCTCCCAAGTTTCACTTGCCAAGATGGAATCCATCTCACTATGGACCGCTTCCCTCTAGTAGTCAGCATCTTCAGATGCATAGGACTCTGAAATAGAACTGGGAGTGTTATCTATGAGATCACAAGAAAACCATCACCAAAGGACATTATAGTCCTTTGTCTCTTGCTCCTAGTAGAAACTTCATTGTTCTCCTCCACGGGACTTTCAGAGTGTTTCATCGAAATGGCAGGTTCAATATTTGTAACTGGTTCCTGAGTCGATGAACTAGGCATCTCCTGATTAGATGAGGTAGCCAGATCCTTCATGGGAAAGTTATCTTCAAAGAAAGTCACATCATTCAACTCCATGATCGTACCGACATGCATGTCTGGTACCTCAGATTTTACAACCAAGAATCTATAACCAATGCTATGAAAAGCATATCCGAAGAAAACACAATCCATAGTCTTTGGTTGTAACGCCCCGAATCCGATGCGCCAAGTGTCTTCTAGTTATTCGCCATCGTTGCCATGTCATTTTCTTCCTTGCTGCATTTTGCCATGTCATCATCTGCATTTCATCTGCATGTTTTTCAAAACTTGCATCCGTTCGGGTCCTCCCGGTTCTCTCCGTTGTCCGTTCGGAGCCCAACCACACTTGCACGCGCTCGTGGCACCTCCCGGTTCTTGTTTTGTGAGCGGGAGAAAAACGTTCTCAGAATGGGCTGAGATTTGCCGAGTGGCCTTGGTATATCACCGGTAGACCGCCCGTCAAATTTCGTTCCATTTGGAGGTCGTTTGATGCCCCAACGGTTAACCGAGTTAACCGAAACCCCCCTTCTCTTTTCAGCCCAGCACCTCTTCACACAGCCCACCTAGCCCATCTAAACCCCCTCCATGCTCTCCGCCGTTCGATCACGATCGTGTGGGCGAAAACGGCTCCTCTTTTGGACTCACCTAGCTCCCTCTACCTATAAAAACGCCCCCTCCCCCTCCATTTTCGGGTCCAAACCCTAGCCTTCCTCTTCCTCGCGCCGCTGGACATGTCCACCCGCGCCGGACATGTCCACCGCCCCGCAGCCATGTCGCTCCGGCCAATCCCATAGCGCCACGTCGTCATCGTCGCCGCCCTCCACCACTCCCGCGCCGCCACATCAGCCGCCCAGCTCCTCCCCACCGCGCGGCCCGTCGTAGCCCATAGTCGGCCCGCCCGGGCCTGATATCCGCCGCCGCCAGGCCCGAGCACGCCTGCGCCCCGTGCCCGCATCACCTCGCCCCGACCCGCTGCCGTTCAGCGCGCCGCCGGCTCCCTCCTCGCCCCGCTGCCTCGATAGCCAGCGTCGACCCTCACGGCCACACGCCTCTTCGATCACCACCGCACCTCCCCGCGCCTCCCCGCACTGCCCCTCGTCGGGATCCGGTCAGATCCGGTGAGATCCGGCCCGGATCCGTCTGCTCCGGCCATCCCCCTCGTCTCCGACGAGCTACCCCGGGCATCCTCGATCTCCGTGCCCTAAACCCTAGATCCGGTTTGGGAGGGTAATTTTCGTCCAAGTCCCCGCCACTTTACATTCTGGTGCTCCGTTCATCATGCCATAACTTCTTGTGTGCTGCTCCATTTTGTGCGTGTAATATATAAAAATGTTCATTGAGAGATGCTCTTCATTTCATTCCACTGTGCCATGCTTGTTTGAGATAATTTTGATGCTCTAATCATCGTTGCAAGAGTGCTATATGTTGTTAACTGCTGTTTGTTAACAGAACTTAGCGATTTGTCTTTTTCATTGCATTTTGTGTGTGCATCCTATGAGCTTGATGTCTACATGAGTTTTGAGATACATCATGTCATCTTTACAGTGGTTTAATCCATGTATTTTTGTGAGTCTTTTAGTGAGTGCATCAAGCTCGTGAATTAGGATACTTGTTGTTACTGTTTTGCTAGGCTGAAACTACTATATCATGTTGTTATGTTTGATTGAAGCTACCATCCATTATATGCATAATCTAGAGATGTTCACTAAGGATGTTTTGTTATACATGTTATGCTCTATCCATACATGCACTTGTTTGCATTTATAGCCTGCCGTATCTTGTTGATATTATGCTCCAAAGTTGCTAAATAATGTTGTTGTCAGCCTGTTAACATTAAGTTCAGTTTTGCCATGAGTTTTGCTAGTGATACGTGCACCCTATGACTATGCTATTTCCATGTTTAGCTCCATAAATGTGTCTTCTTACTGTTGGTCGCCTTTTCATGCCATGTATTGCTCTGTGGTGAGTTGTACAGGCTCGCCAACATGCCTACTTATCGTTGTTTCTGCCATGTACTGTTATTTTCACTAGGTCTAACCGGTCATATTACTTGCCATGTTTGCATGGACGCTATCATGTTTTATGTTGATCTTTGGAATAAGTTCAGTAAGGAAGTGTTGTTAAGTGGCTTTAGTACTAGCATGCCATGCTTAAGTTTTCCATGATAGCTTGTTGTAACTTGCAGTTTGCTAGCTCTAAACATTGCAAACTGATGCTATTTCTGTCATGTCCAGTGCATTTCTGCAAAGTCTGTGAAACTGTTATTATTTGCAATATTGCCATGTCCTTTTGAGCATGTTATAGTGATTTCTGGAGACAGCTGAGTGTTCATATTTTGTTAAGCTTCATTTGTACATCACGCCCATGCCTTCTGTTTTCATGTTGGGGTGTTTTAGCATATTTTCATGATGCTTGCAAGATGCCTAGTTGCTGTTTTGGCCAGATTGTTGTTATATCTTGTTTGGAGTGTATGTGTTACACCATTGCTCCGTTTGGAGTGTGCCCTATATGAAACTTGCTTAGATTTGCATGTACTTTCATCTTATCATGTTGAATCCTTGTTTTGAGAGTGTTTGCTTGATGTTTGAATGTTGTTTGCATCAATGCCATGTTTAACTTGTTTTGCTCATATCTTCTAGCCGTAGCTCCGAACTAAATGAACTTTATATGTAACTTGACTAAAATTTCATGTGGATCATCTTGGTGCATCTTAACTTGCTGTATAACAACTTGAACATATGGTTTATTCAGATCTGGACCAATTGCGAAATTTGCATACGAGGACTTACCGGAATTGTTATATGTTGTTTCTGGCCTCATTTAAACTTGCTTTGATGTGTTGTTCTTGTTTGCATCATCTCTTGCCATGAGTAGCCTCATATAGCCATGTCATGCATCAAGTTTGGTTGTGCATCATGTCATGTTTATGTGTTGTGTGTTTACCATGTGGTTTGCTTCTTTCCGGGTTGTGCTCCTTCTCGATAGTTCCTGTTTCTTTGCGACCATGAGGATTCATTCGGCTACGCTTGGCTCATCTTCATCCGTTCGTCTTCTTCATGGACTCGTTCTTATTCCTTGCGGGATTTCAGGCAAGATGACCGTTGCCCTGGATCTCACTACTATCATTGTGATGCTAGTTGCTTCGTTCTATCGCTATGCTGCGCTACCTGTCACTTGCTATTCAAGCCTCCCAAATTACCATGTCATCCTCTAACCTTTTCACCCTTCCTAGCAAACCGTTGCTTGGCTATGTTACCGCTTTGCTCAGCCCCTCTTATAGCGTTGTTAGTTGCAGGTGAAGTCGAAGATTGCTCCATGATGGACAGAATTATGTTGGGATATCACAATATCTCTTATTTAATTAATGCATCTATATACTTGGTAAAGGGTGGAAGGCTCGGCCTTATGCCTGGATTTTTATTCCACTCTTGCCGCCTTAGTTTCCGTCATATCAGTGTTATGTTCCTTGATTTTGTGTTCCTTACGCGGCCGGGTGTACGGGACCCCCTTGACAGTTCGCTTTGAATAGAACTCCTCCAGCAAGGACCAACTTTGGTTTTACATTTGCCTAACAACCTATAACTTTCCCTCGGGGTTGCAAACCCAAGGTTCATCTTTATTTTAAACCCCTCGGGCCAGTGCTTCTCTAAGTGTTGGTCCAAACTAGAGCCACTTGCAGCGCCACCTCGGGGAAACTTGAGGGTTGGTTTTAGTTGTACATAGTGTTCATCCGGTGGGCCCTGAGAACGAGATATGTGCAGCTCCTATCGGGATTTGTCGGCACATTCGGGTGGTCTTGCTGGTCTTGTTTTACCATTGTCGAAATGTCTTGTAACCAGGATTCCGAGACTGATCGGGTCTTCCCGGGAGAAGGAATATCCTTCGTTGGTCGTGAGAGCTTATAATGGGCTAAGTTGGGACACCCGTGCAGGGTATAAACTTTCGAAAGCCGTGCCTGCGGTTATGTGGCAGATGGGAATTTGTTAATATCCGGTTGTAGAGAACTTGACACCAGATTCGATTAAAACGCATCAACCGTGTGTGTAACCGTGATGGTCTCTTTTCGGTGGAGTCCGGGAAGTGAACACGGTTTGGGTTATGTTTGAACGCAAGTAGTTTCAGGATCACTCCTTGATCACTTCTAGCTTCTTGACCATTTCGTTTGCTTCTCTTCTCGCTCTTATTTGCGTATGTTAGCCACCATATATGCTTAGACACTGTTGCAACCTCACCACTTATCCATTCCTTTACCCTTTAAGCTTTGCTAGTCTTTATACCCATGGTAATGGGATTGCTGAGTCCTCGTGGCTCACAGATTACTACAACAACAGTTACAGGTACAGGTAATGCGATGATCATGACGCGAGTGTGATGCTTGCTTGTTTTCGAGTTCTTCTTCTGCTTCTTCTTCGATCAGGGGATAGGTTCCAGGTTGGTAGCCTGGGCTAGCAGGGTGGATGTCGTTTGAGTTTCTGTTTGTGTTTGATCCGTAGTCGGATGGTGCTCTTATGTAAGATGATGTTGTATTCGTGTGGCATTGTATGCCTTTTGTATGTATCTCCATCTATTATGTAATGTTGATGTAATGATATCCACCTTGCAAAAGCATATCAATATGCGGTTCTATCCTTGGTGGGACCTTCGAGTCTCTTTAGGATAGTACCGCATATTGGGCGTGATAAGTTGGTATCAGAGCCTCGACCGACCATAGGAGCCCCTTGATTGTTGGCCGTTGTTGAGTCTAGAACAAAACTATTTTGAGTCTTAGGATTATATATATCGGAGAGTAGGATTCTTTTTACTCCTCGGCCCCCTTTGTCTCTCTGGTGAGGACTCTCGACGTAGATGTTTTGTCTTTCCTCTCCTCAAATTTTCACAAATTTTTTTAGGATCACGCGGGTATCTTGGAATCATTTCGATATTCTTGTGACGAGAACATTGTTCTTGGTGCCTCCTGACATTTAGGGGTTGTGGCAGTGTCCCGGGGAGTTGAGCTCCGAGGTGTTGTCGTCACAATTTTATCGTTGCAGTTCTGGAATACCTGAGTTTTGTCGACATCGAAAATCTCTTTTATGCAGTTGTTGGTGAGATAACCTCGACGCCACCCAGTACTGGGGAGTTCAGGAGTATTGCCATAGCTCGTATAACGGATGCTTTTCGAAGGTTGAGGTACACAATTTCCGGAGTTTTCTTGGTTATGTGTTGACGGATGGATACAGCTAGATGTAGGGATTGTTAGTTTGGATGAGATATATTGCTTCCCCTGTATCCCCAACACTAGATTGCATAACCAGAAAGTTTCGGGAGTTTATAGGTGGGAATTTAAGTAGCTCCTAGGATATCTTTCCAACAGATGCATGATATGGGACTGGGTAAATCTCTATCATATGTATTTGTTCCGGCTTATTTCTGCAAGCCAATCCTTTGTTTTGTTTGAGTTGTGGTATTTGAGTTGCTTCAATGTCAAGTGTTGATTCCATACCTTTTTTAAATGGTGTTCTCATATTTCTATGGGAGTACTAATCCTTTTGATCATCGAGATTGTCATGTCAATTCTTTCCAACCGGTGTGCTTCTCTTCAAGTGGATCCGATCATTTCAACATTTGTGAGATCAGTTCTAAGTTTTTTCACCGGTGTTTGTTTCATCTGTCCCCAAGTTGCCTTTGTTTTCCCGCCCTCCCACCCTTTTCTTCAAGGACTCAGATTTCTTAATCATGTATCCTTTTATTTCTGGGAAGTCTCTTCATTCTTTTCTTTCAATGTTCTTATCCGGTGATTTCCCATGAAGATGCTCAACAGTTTCAAGTTCATCATCCTCCATTGTTGTTTCTTCTCCGGTGGATCCAATTCAAGCTCTCGATATTCGTCATATTTCTTTCCTCAGTTCTAATGCTTTCTCAAGCCGATGCACCTCTTAATCATTCACTTCTTCCTATTCATTTGTTGTGGAGTGCTGAAGATATCTCACAAGACTTGTGTTTCCATTTTCAATCCATTCAAGATATTTCAAGGTTGTTATCTCATTCAAGCCATTTAATTCAACCGGTGCAACCTCTCTTTAAAATTGTTCAACGGTGTTTTCTTTTGAGTGGGCCCTAACCCATAGGTCTTTTCCCAGGATCTTACCGCACTCTTCTAATTCTCCCGGAGTTATTCTCAAATTCTTTTCAAGGTGACGTAAGAATGGATCCCATCAGTCGCATGCCTTCTCCAAGATCTCTTTCAAATTCTTTTCATTGTTGGCTCAACCTCTTCGCTTTTCATTCTACCGGGGTACCTCGGTAATTTTGGGGGCGTTCCTCGTCGTCATTTTAAGATAGAAGAAGGATTTCTCTTAAATCTTGCTCCATTCTCCTCAAGATTCATGGTTCTATCTTGATGCCATCCTCTCATAATTGTTTTCGATTGTCAGAATTCTTTTCACCCATCCGACACATTTCAGGAGTTTCTTTCCTTTCTCGATCACCCGAAGGTCATTACTTCTGAATATTATTCATTCTCAGCTTTTTCAGCTCCATGTCCTCTAATCAGTTCATGACCTCTTCGTTCTCATGTATCTAAATCCCCTCAAGTATCTTCATTCGTTTTCCAATTCTTCCCGGCAAATTGTGCCTTGGCTACTTTCATTTTCCAATTCTTACGGCGGTGCATTCAAGATTCCTCTTCCTTTATCATCACATCAATCTGTTCTTTCTTTCTAAAACACACCGATGGTTCGTTGAAGACCTTCAAGTTGCGTAATATCTCTCTTAATCCTTTCTACGAGAATAAGTAGTATGCCAAATCCGTTGCTTGTCATCAATTTAAATTGGTGAAGGATATGCATAACATAATTCTTACTATTGTTTCATCCAAGTGATCTAGTTTCTTCTTCCCATCGTTGTTCATCATGTCACATTTCCCGGTTCGAGATGTTTCATCTTTTCTTTTCCGGAGTTCCAAGTTTCCCGCTTTATCTCGTCGTGAAGCTCCATCTAAATCATCGCAAGGCTTCACCTTGTGTTTTCAACTTCCCTTTCTTTTTATCATCCTTTTATTACCGGAGTTCTTCATGGAGGCTCTAGATGGTGGTTCATGAAGGAGCCCTTTCATTCTTCAATAGTTCGTAACGCCCCGGATACAACTTTCCACATTCGTAACTCCAACTCTTGCCTTTTCCGGAGATGTGATATGATATTTCCTTCATGGTTGGGTTTTTGTCTTTTGTTTTGCATTTTGTTCATGTCAGGCATCTCATCTCATAGCATCATGCGCATGGCATCGGCATTGTTTTCTTAAAGCTTGCATCCGTTTGTAGTTGATGTGTTTCCCCCTTGCCTGCATTGACTGAGCCGAGTCCAACCGGGTTTTCGGTTCCCTCTTGTCTGACCGTTTGACCCTCTCTACACTTTGCTCAGACCCCTCACGTGCGCGTCCGAAACCTTACCCGAACCCGAACCCCTCAGTCATCACCGTTGGATTCAGATCATCCCCAAACATCTATAAAATATCTCCATTTTCTTATTTGGACTCCCTACCTATTTATTTCTTGACCTTCCGATTACGATCGGAGGGACGAGATAGCCCCTAACCTACACTACAAAAAAAAGACACATCCGTGACATTTTTGGCCGAACGAAAAAAAATTATGTCATACATATGACACTTCTATGATGATAATTGTGACAAAACCCGGTATCATCATAGATGTGGTGGGCTCCTACTTCTATGACAAAAAATCATGACAGAAAATGGGCTTTTCGTCCTGGGTGGGCCGGAGACGCAGCTGCATGACATTCTTTGGGCCGTCCATGACGGAAAAAAACTGTGGTAGAAGCGAGGGGGAGGAAAATTTCGGGGAGTTGCCGGTTACAGTGGGAGGTTGGGGGCGGAGCGATGCGTGTTTCTCTCGTACACGTACGCGCGTGTGTGCGAGGCGTTGGCTCTAACTGAACCTGAGGGAGGCGTTGGGCTCTAACTGAACCTGGGCGATTGCACTGCAGGCTACGTGTTACTGAACCCGAGCGATCGATCGATGTCTGTTAACTGAACCCGATGGAGCGATTCCTTTGCTACTGCTGCCAACTGAAGTTGATCAATGGATGAACAGTGAGCGTTGCGGGGGGGGGGGGGGTTGGATGAACAGTGAGCGGTGGCGT
Organism: Triticum aestivum; assembly: GCF_018294505.1. NCBI lineage: Eukaryota > Viridiplantae > Streptophyta > Magnoliopsida > Poales > Poaceae > Triticum > Triticum aestivum. The sequence continues at coordinate 340,311,919 of NC_057804.1, forward strand.
TGCCTCTAGATGAACAGGAACCCATGGTGTGGAGGGCTGGATGAACAGTAGATGGTGGAGGGGTGGCCGTGGAGGGGTGGTTGAACAGGACCCCATGGTGTGGAGGGCTGGATGAACAGTAGACGGTGGAGGGCTGGATGAACAGTAGACGGTGTAGGGGTGGTTGAACAGTAGCTGGTGGAGTAGCGCGCGGTGGAGGCTGGATGAGCAGGAGCCCGTGGAGGCTGGAGGAGGTCGACGGTAGCCCGTGGAGGCTGGAGAAGGTCGACGGTGGAGATGAACAGTATCTCATGGAGTCCCGTTTTGCGGTACGCCACACTCCTCCCGATGAACAGGACCCCCGTTTCGACCGTAGGAGGTCCGTTTCCTCCATTTTGCGGTACGCCACACCCCTCCCGATCAACAGGACCCCCATTCCAACCGTAGGAGGTCTGTTTCCTCCGTTTTGCGGTATGCCACACCCCTCCCGATCAACAAGACCCCGTTCCGAACGTGGCTGGTCGAACACAAGGCCGTTTCCTCCGTTCTGCGATACGCCAGGCCTCGTTTCCATCGCCTGTTCCGTCCAAGCCAGTTGGCTCCCACGCGTTCCGTTGCCTCCCGATGAACACGACGCATTCTGTTGCCTCCCCATAAACACGACGCATTCCGTTGCCTTCCCATGAACACGACGACGATGTTGTTTCTCCGTTCTGACCAGCCATGTACGTATGCGCAAGTAGGCGTTCGATACCCCGCCCGTATGTACGTACGTGGCCGTATTTTCTTTCTTGCACCCTCGTCGCTAGACGTACGTGTACATGCTACGTGCACGCCTCTACTACGACACGTGTGTGCCTCTACATCGACCAGTATGTACGTACACTTTCACGACCAGAATGACAATGCTACATACGCTTCGACCAGGTGGGTCCCGACTGTCAGGCACTTCCTTGCCTGCGAAGATGTAGCTGGTGGGTCCCAGCAGTCAGGAGGGCAAATCGTTTTGGTTTTTTTTTTGCCCGGACGCACTTCCTTGCGTGCGAAGATGTTGCTGGTGGGTCCCAGCATTCAGGGGGAAGCATTTTTTTTTGCGAAATACTGGTGGCCCGTCCGGTGGGTCCCTGCTGTCAGGTGGAGGAATAATTATTTTGCGCGTAATAAGGAGGCACTTTCTTGCGGCCGCCGTGGACCCAGCTGTCAGCCTCTCCTTGCACAGTACTCTTCCGATGGAAGTCAGTCGTTGACCACATTGACTACACCGCGCCGAGAGCACCACGGCGGTGGACGACGACGAGGCCTAGGAAGGGGACGACGTGGAGCCGGGGAAGACGTAGCAGTGGATGCCCACGCGAAGAGGAGTACGAGGGTGAGGCTGCCGTCGCTGCAGAATAACAGGGTGTGTGAGTGAGTAGAGGGATGGCCTGGCCAGCGGTGAGAGTAGTAGGGGCGGTGAGGCCTCCGCCGCATCGCAGCCGGCCACGGGAGGCAGGAGCACGAGGCACGACCGGGGCTGGTTTGGGTGGCTGGAGCAAGAAGACCAGAGGTTGAAGAAACACTACGGCCGTTGGATGGACATCGTACGGTCACTGGAGCTAGAATCGTGCATATTATTGACTAAGTTGACAAAGCCCTCCGTCCCCGTCAACTTAGTAGGCCCACAAGTCAGCCTGCCACTATACTGGGTCCCAGCTAACAGGCGGAGTATTCATTTTTTTGTGCGTAATAAGGAGGCACTTCCTTGCGTGCGAAGATATAGCTGGTGGGTCCGAGCTGTCAGCGGCGATAACTTTTTTTGCGAAATACAGAGGCCCTTTCGGTGGGTCCCTGATGTTAGGTGGAGGAATCATTATTTTGCGCGTAATAAGGAAGCATTTCCCTGCGTGCGGCCGTGGACCCAGTTGTCAGCCTCTCCACGTATAGTCCACTTCAGATGCATGTCGGTCGTTGACCACGTTGACCAGGCCGTGCCGAGAGCACCAGGGCGGTGGATGACGGTGAGTCCTAGGAAAGGAACGACAAGGAGGCAGGGAAGACTCGGCAGTTGTTTCCCACGCGGAGGGGAGTACGATTGTACGAGGGTTTACTGGTTCGTCTGCCGTCGCCGGAGAATAACAGCAGGTGTGGGTGAGTAGAGGGATGGCTAGGCCAGCGATGGGAGTACGGTGGGGCGGTGAGGCCTGCGCAGCAGCAGAGCCGGACGCGGGGAGGAGGGAGCAGGCAGTCTCGCCGGCGCTTGTTTGAGCAGCTGGAGCAAGAAGAGCATAGATTGAAGAAGCATGACGGCCGTTGGACGGCCATCCAACAGTCACTGCTTGTGCGTCAACCTTTTTTTTAGGAAAGCCTCAAATCTTTGGAAAACAGCATACAGCCCACCTGCCATTATTTCTAATAATTTATAGCTCATTTGCTAATTCTTAAGGTTTTTTTTGGAGCCCATATTCTTTTTGTTAGCATTACAGCCCATATTGTGGCCACGGTTAAAAAATTATACGAAATTTTGCATATTTCGGTGCGGTCCGAACTGTTTTTAATCCCGAAATTTCGACTCACATTCAAACTGATTTTAAAAATAAATGTATATCAATATAAAATCCAACAAATTCTCCACGCATAAAAATTAATGTAATTTAAAATCTCGAAATGTAAAAAAGATATTTGAAACTAATTGCCGGTTTGATGTGTTTTAAAAATGTACATCCCATTTCTCATTACTGATAGGCCATTTTCTCGGCCAGCCGAATGAAGCTCTCCTCGTCTTGAAAGATTTGCAGCCCAACAGGCCTGACAAAAGCGACTTACTTGGCAAATCACAAAAAAACTGGGCTGTGGCCTTGGACCCAGCTGTCAGCCTCTCCACGTACAGTACTCTTCCGATGGAAGTCGGTCGTTGACCATATTGACCACGCCGCGCCGAGAGCACCAAGGCGGTGGACGACGGCGAGGCCTAGGAAGGGGACGACGCGGAGCCGGGGAAGACGCGGCAGTGGATGCCCACGCGGAGAGGAGTACGAGGGTTCACTGGTTCGGCTGCGGCGTGAGGCTGCTGTCGCCGTAGAATAACAGGGGGTGTGGGTGAGTAGAGGGATACCCTGGGCCAGCGGTGGGAGTAGTAGGGGGCGGTGAGGCCTCCACGGCATCACAGCCGGCCACGAGAGGTAGGAGCACGCGGCACGACCGGCGCTGCTTTGGGCGGCTGGAGCAAGAAGACCAGAGGTTGAAGAAGCACTATGGCCGTTGGATGGACATCGTACGGTCACTGGAGCTAGAATCGTTCATATTGACTAAGTTGACAAAGCCCTCCGTCCTCGTCAACTTAGTAGGCCCACAAGTTAGCCACCCACTATGGTGGGTCCCAGCTAGCAGGGGGTATTCATTTTTTGGTGCGTAATAAGGATGCATGTTGGTTGTTGACCACGTTGACCAGGCCGCGCCGAGAGCACCAGGGCGGTGGACGACGGCGAGGCCTAAGAAGGGAACGACACGGAGGCAGGGAAGACTCGGTAGTTGTTTCCCACGCGGAGGGGAGTACGACTGTACGAGGGTTTACAGGTTCGTCTGCCATCGCCGGAGAATAACAGCAGGTGTGGGTGAGTAGAGGGATGGCTAGGCCAGTGATGGGAGTACGGTGGGGCGATGAGGGCTGCGCGGCAGCACAGCCGGCCGCGGGGAGGAGTGAGCAGGCAGTCCCGCCGGCGCTTGTTTGAGCGGCTGGAGCAGGAAGAACAAAGATTGAAGATGCACGACGGCCGTTGGATGGACATCGTACGGTCACTGGAGCTAGAATCGTTCATATTGACTAAGTTGACAAAGCCCTCCGTCCCCGTCAACTTAGTATGCCCACAAGTCAGCCTCCCACCATGCTGGGTCCCAGCTAGCAGGGGGAGTATTCATTTTTCTGTGCGTAATAAGGAGGAACTTCCGGTGGGTCCGAGCTGGCAACGGTGGGAACGTTTTTTTCACGAAATACGGTGGTCCGTCCGGTGGGTCCCAGCAGTCAGGGGCAAACATTTTTTTGCGAAATATGGTGGCCCGTCCGGTGGGTCCCAGTAGTCAGGGGGGAAACGTTTTTTCCGCAAAATACTGGTGGCCCATCTGGTGGGTCCCCGCTGTCAGGTGGAGGAATAATTATTTTGCGCATAATAAGGAGGCACTTCCTTGCGGCTGTCGTGGACCCAGCTGTCAGCCTCTCCATGTACAGTTCTCTTTTGATGGAAGTCGGTCGTTGACCACATTGACCACGCTGCGCCGAGAGCACCACGGTGGTGGACGACGGCAAGGCCTAGGAAGGGGACGACACGGAGCCGGGGAAGACATGGCAGTGGATGCCCACGCGGAGAGGAGCATGAGGGTTCACTGGTTCAGCTGCAGTGTGAGGCTGCCGTCGCCGCAGAATAACAGGGGGAGTGGGTGAGTGGAGGGATGGCCTGGCCAGCGGTGGGACTAGTATGGGGACGGTGAGGCCTCCGCGGCAGCACAGTCGGCCACGGGAGGCAGGAGCATGCGGCACGACCGGCGCTGATTTGGGTGGCTGGGGAAGAAGACCAGAGGTTGAAGAAACACTACGGCCGTTGGATGGACATTGTTGACCACGCCGAGCCGAGAGCACCAGGGCGGTGGACGACGGCGAGGCCTACGAAGGGAACGACACGGAGCTGGGGAAGACACGGTAGTGGTTGCCCACGCGGTGGAGAGTATGAGGGTTGACTGGTTCGGATGCCATCACCGGAAAATAACAGGAGGTGTGGGTGAGTAGAGGGATAGATAGGCCAGGGATGCGAGTATGATGGGGCCGTGAGGCCTGCCCGGCAGCACTGTCGGCCACGGGAGGCGGGAGCAGGCAGTTCCGGCGGCGCTGGTTTGGGCGGCTGGGGCAGGAAGATCAGAGACTGAAGAAGCACGATTGCCGTTAGATTGACATCTAACGGTCTGATGCTGGTAGATTCGATTGTTGACTAAGTTTCTTTTTTGCCAAACCTTGTGTACGCATGAACTTGGTAGGCCCACAAGTCAGCCTCTAAATCTGTGGCAGACAACATAAAGCCCATTTGCTATTTTTTATAATTTGCAGCCCATTTGCTAATTCTTAAATAATTTATTACAGCCCATTTTCTGCCCAGGACCACGGTCAAAAAGTTCAACCTTATTTTGCATATTTTGGTGGAGTCCGAACTGTTGTAATCCCGAAATGATAAACATTTTTTAAGAACTTATTGATTTGCCAAAAAAATCATTTTGTTTTTGTGAGCAAATAAGACGTGGGACAATTGAGTTAGTTTAAGGGAAAACCAGTGGTAAAAAATTCAGCGCTGGGTGGGAAAAAACAACAAAAATAAGGATGTAAATATGAAAAGGGAATTTCATGTGTTTTCAATATAATGATACGTGTATATGAACTAGTAAAACTATAGGTAGAGATTAGAAAACGGATGTAGGACATGCGTTTCAAGAGGAAAATAGAACTGGGTTGTGTGTTTGATTCAGTAAAAAAACTGCCTGCGAATGTTGTAAGACAAAATATAACTAACGCTGGCGGGCCAGAGGCCAGTAGATACCTGCTGGATCTTTGTGCCCCGTTGTCGTCATGGGCTGGGCCTGTTAAAAACAAAACCAACCCTGGGCAGTCTGCAGCCCAGTTGAAACTTGCTCGACCTGAAAAAACAATATACGTGCTCAATAAACGAGAGAATTCTGCAAGTACAGACTGATAACTGGGATGCAGCACGGATATTGTTTTTTATCGTGATAATAAGTGCATGCACTTGTTTCGAAAAAATTGGAGAACTGGGAATTCGAACGGCGGGTGCTTATGCTACCCATCAAATAAAAATCAGGTGCCTGAAAATTCGTTTCGAAACAAATGATTCAGCTTTATATCCACGCCGACCCTCGGCATGATGGTTGGAAGCAAATGCAAGTTCATACCAAAAGATCGTTAACAACAATACCAACTTGCGGACGACAAGGTAGTACAACTACCAATACCTAACTGGAACTTATAATCTTTTTACTCCTGGCCCTAGTGTTCGTCTGGTAGAAAATCTTGCAGAGGACCAGTTCCCGCTCCTTCTCTTGCTCCAGGTCCCCGAGGTGGTACTGGTGCATCACCCAGTTGGTCCTCTGCTGGTCGAAGTTCTTGTTGGTGTGCAGCACCAGAACCTTTTTTGCTGCCCGTCTGCCGGCCGTTGACCATCACCGGCAAGGTATTGCCGGTCTTGTGCCACATCGCGTGCATGCCGCACTCCGACTGTATCTTGCGACGCGTCCACGTGCCCCTTTTGAACGCCCTGGAATTGCGCTGGAAGAATTGCTTCCTTAGGCCACTCAGTGTGATACCTGCAGTATTGTGGAATACAGGTTTTAGTGTACGTAGTTGGCATTTTCATAACATCTTTGGCATGTTGCAGTCACTTGTTTCACTTTTTATTAACTGTCAAATTGTAATTGCTTCACCAGGTCTGCGTCTAAAAAGAAAAATAGAGCTATAAACAAAGGAATATGTTTGTGCAAGTAGACGGCCGATCGGTGTCTTACCTGGAAGTTTCTCAGGTTGGGTGTAGCATATGATGTGCTCGCTGTCGATGGTTGGTATGAACAAATCGATGAGAGACTAAAATCTTGTGTTGTCAGCACTCACTTTGGCCTCAAGGTGCTCGATCAGCTCCTGATCCATGGGATCGAACTTGACGCTAGCCGGCAGCACCGGTCAATCCTTCTTCGACTTGCATCGTAATTCTAGTTATATGGTACTCAATGTATGATCAATCGACTGTTTTAAGTGAATGATGAAAGATTTCGACAGATAAGTGGTACTCCAAATCTAAAGTCCAGAATACCCGAACACGCCACCGGGATTCTTGTGTCACCTCATGTGCTGCGTTTTGTCATGTCAATTCAATGTGTGGACATGATGAATAATTTGACCGACGTATACTAGTACTGCTACTATACTACTTACTAGTCGTATTTAGTGTCACAATTTATACATAGGTTTAACTAACAAGTACACACTTGAAGCCTAACTGATATATATATGGCTTCTGCACAGCATCTCCATCATCATTATCAGTACATCCTACGCAGGTGAGTTAGGATGCACTTGATCCCAGGAAGGTATCTATCCTTCAAACCAGAGGAGTGCTTCAAACTAACAACAGTACATAATATCCAACAAAAGAGGGTCGTGCTACAGCAGCAGAATACATGGCTCAGTCTAGATATCAGCACGAATCAAGTTGTGCATATTTGCTATTGGCATGAACCACATCGCCGCATGTCGGGTTTGCAAAAGCCATCCATCGCATGGAAGCTTGATGCCTTTCACACACTGAAGATTACCTGGCAACAAGCTGTGTCGACGAATCTCTGGATATGGTGATTCATGAAACCCATGGTATGATGTGTAAACACAGCCCCCCCTCGCGAATGGAAGTTGCATAGCACAGTAATCATCGCCGGTGATATGATCGATGATTGGTTGGATGATCGGATAATTGAGCCCGAGGAACAAGGAGTGGTTGCCGAGGCTGTAAACCCGCCTCCAGTTGAATACGCCTGGCCCAACGGAGCTGGGATCTTTCTCGAACATGAAGCAGCCATAGCCATCAATGTCACGAACGCCCCATGCATTGTACTGCATGTGGTTTGATGTAATGGTTTGGTCAATTTGGTACGTGCGAATGAGCATCAAATGACCGCCGTCAGCTGAACAAGCGATAAACCACCACCCATCGGCTGGTATGATTCCAGGTCCTGGAATCATGAAGGCCAGCGCATTTGCGTCTGCTGCAACAATTCAAATTGGAGACCAAAAGGACAAAAATAAACAATCATGTTCAGAGTATGTGTGGAATTAAGATTATTATAACAGTGACACATATCATAGACAGAGAATTGCAATGCCGTGGTCATAATCATACCCCAAGTTAAAAAAATAAGCCAATGGCTTTCATATTCTAGCAACATGTCATGGTTCAAACATCATGTAACAATGAGAGGAAAACAGCTATGACAGCGCCTACTCATATTCTACCATAGCACTTACTACTACTGTTCTCATATCAACTCTAAGCAATAACATGCGTTGTTATAAAAATCTTGTAAACGAGAGTAACATATAGCAATCATGATGTCATGCTCATAATATGTATTCTAACAATCATTAGATGCCAATTGTTCTCATATCAACTCTAACAATAACATGTGTGGTCATAAAAATCTAGGAAATGAGAGGAACATATAGCAATGATGTGGTTATAGACATGCTATGCATTCTAAATTTGTAACAAATGAACAGGCAGTCGTATTCATAAGGTAAATATGAGATGAGATAGAACAATTACACGACGATAGATTCCACCAGTATAGGCACCCAATTTGTGCGTCGACCGCGTAAACGATGCCATCATGCACTATAGCATCAGACAGAAATGTTGCCTCAACAGGATTGATGATGAGCCATAACCATGTATGGCGACCGGATTCCAGATAGACTAATCCCATGTTGAACAAGGCAATGAGCTTGTAATCCATGTAGTCTTCTGATGGTGTGGGCACTTCGCAGATTACAACTTTCTGCAAACAGAGGTCGAGCCAAAAGCTTGACGCGTCTCGTGCGTAGTAGGCAGGAGTGTCCGGCGGGCCGCGAGGCTCGATGTCGGCGGTATCCAACGATGGAAGGGTGATCTCTCGCTGGGTGTAGATATCTACGAGACACCCCGGACTATCGATGTGGTGGATGAGGACGATCCAGTTGGCCTTCATGCCCGCCCAGTAGTGGCCGCGCATGAAGGACAGGTGGACGGGTAGTGGTAGCATGTCGAGGGGCACCACGGCAACCTCCGTAGGATCGTCAAGTCGGTGTCTGGGCCACCTGCGAGGATCGGGCATCAGCAAGCAAGGTGTGTTGAAAAGAGCCAGCCGGTTGCAGACGAGTAGACGGTACAAAGACACCGAGCACGCGGCCAGACGGACCGGTGCTGAGTAGGTCCATACGACTACAGATCTGCTCCAAGAGAACATCGGGGAGGGAATTCCAATCGCGGCTCTGCTTGTCAGTCGGTTCTGCCATTGGGGTTTTTGGTGCCTGCGAGCCAGCGGGGAAGTGGATTCGGGCGGGCGAGCGAAGAAGCTTCTCCTCGTGTGGCCGAGCAGTGAGCGAGGGGATATGGTACGCGCGAGCTACCAAGGAAGATGGCGCGGGCGGGCGAGCAGTGAGCGGGGGTAAATGGTGTGCGGCCGACGATGGGGAAGAGAGGAGGAAGAAGAAGAGAGGAGGGAGAAGAGTGGAAGACAGGGAAGAAAGTGCATTAAATCTCAATTCTACTAGTACTACTACCAGGATATAGGCACTATCCTCCGGAGTGTAAATAGTTACACCGATGACATGTGGGTCTACCACAAGAGGGCCCATATGTCAGTTAATGGAGGACAGAGGTGCGTAGGCGTATTTGCGGAAGCGTGCTCTATTGGCAAACATGATGGCAGTACTGGGTAAGGCTGATTTAGTAACAACAACACGTTGGTTCAGCTTATTAATTGCGTGTCCCATCTGCTGCAGCGTGTATTGTCACTTCACTGCGAAGACTAGTTGAATAGTTCTCTCTGACCGAGATGGGGAATAATGGATCGCGAGGACTTCCTTTCTACAGTATCCCTATGCCTCTACGCTCACTTCACTCATTTTGCTCCGTACCTAGTCACTTGTTGAAATCTGTAGAAAGACAAATACTCCGTATTTGGGAACAGAGGGAGGCTTTTACTCCGTATTATTTGGGAACAGAGGGAGTATCACCATATGGAGGGAACAGAGGAAGCTTGAAATATGAACATGTCAATGGCAGGGAGTAAGCCCCATGCATGAATGCATGCATGCAACATGCAACACTCACACGTACACATGGACGCATGCAAGACTCACGCACCCATGCGGAACACAGCACACGACGCAACACACACAGCTCACGCTCAAGTGCTCAACCTACTCCCTACGTCCGTGAAAGACTGTACATTTAGAGATTTACACATTGACCAGGGCATAATTAACGCCCAAAAGTAGCAGACTTATGTGTGCATGCGACCATTGAGATAAGAAGATTAAATGAAGGCCGTTGCATGCTGTAATTAAGGATAGACATGTAGCCTATACCTACAGCACAAGTTGGTGCATTAGTCAATCAATATCGATTTAGATTAAAGGCTAAATGCATTGGAAGTGTAGATGTACATTATGTACCACACTCTTTGTTTTGTAGCCGATGTACACTCTTTGTTGGAAGACCGAGGGAGGACACGTGCATGCACTCACATACACAGCCAGGGCGGTTCGCGCGCAAGGGTTGGACTCGTGTCGCGCCTGCGTAAAGTTTTGTTTAACTGAGTTCTTTGCTCTGCCAACTGACAGGTGGGACCCAGAAACCAGGTGACAATTTAACCAGTCAACAAAGTGCCACGTCGACTATGTGGCCGGTCAGTAGGGTGCAATACGGTGCTCTACGATGAGCTAGTGATCATATAATCGCCGCAAAACTATATATAGTGACCGTAAAGAGCGTATTGCTACATACGTTGACCGCCAGTGTATTTTTCTGGTTTCAAATTAAGCCATATTAATCGTAAAGGACGCAATATGGACTACTACTAGTACTAGTACTCCTTTGATGTGTCCCATAACTCGCCGAACGAGGAGAAGCTTGCTTACTACGCCTCTCCCTCGCCCACGCGCGCGGTGGTTCGCAGGACGAGGAGAGGGTTTTGACTACAGCGCCCTCTCCCTCTCCCTCCCTCTCCCTCTCCCTCGCCCTCGCCCTCACCCTCGCGGTGGACGTGCAGCAGTCAATCGGTTTCAGATTGCTAGAAGCATATTGTACTGTAGTATCATCATTGTTGGACCTTCCGAAGAGGCGAAGAGCCAAGTGCAAGGTTCACACGAGTACGAACTGTTGAACCTCCCGAAGATGCAAAGAGACAAGCGCAAGGTTTTATAGGAGTTTTCATCCTAGTAGGAGTGTACTACAACTATAGCGAACGATGCTACTGTATGATGCCGCCACATCACGTATATCCAAAGTTGTGCCACCTTTTTTTCTCAAAGAGCATGTTGGAGCCCGTGCAACAACCACACAAGTTGCACGTACACATAACACATTTACTAGTAATAAATTCTAAAGGACAAATTCCAGTATGCCACACAAGTTCATCTCCAATTCATGTGATAAATTTGTGCACGACTAGTCTACATATATTCACAATGCTACCGTTCACAATTACCGTACTCCACTTACACGTTATAGATGGGCTACATGCATGTCCTGCTCCAGGTTCCAGTCCCAGGTGTTCTTCATGGATGGCACGATCCATAGCGGTGGGCAACGGGAATCATTGTCGCGGCTTTCTAGTCCGGTTCCACACGATGGAGACTCATCCAAGCTGAAGCGGCATAAATCAGGGATAGCGTGTCCCAGCATGTCGTTCATCTGGCGGTGCGCAATGAAGACACAACCATGCTTCATGAACAGTAGGCCTTCCGTGTCATGCACGGAAGGTGGCATCCGCTTCACAATGGGGTAGCTGTCCCCGATGAAAAGCGAGTACTCTCCAAGAGTGTTCCCGGCACCCACGTAGCATCAGGGGGGTCGAACTCGGCGCCGTTCATCTGGTACACGTGGCATCCCAGATCTGGACACATGGTGACGTACATAGTCAAGGTCCATGCATAATAATGTTGTGCTCAAATATGGCGGTCAGTAATACTGTGCAGCAAATAGTACTACTCCGGTATAGAGGAAGTAAAATAACCGGCTTATTATATATAGCCACTCTTGGCTACATGGATGAGATAGTAAGACATGGAAAAACAAAAATGGTGGCAGCTAGTGGGTTCAAGTCTTCAAGGGCCTAGCTAGCTATACGCATCCTCCAAGGTAAAAAGTACTCCTACTGGTACTACGAAGTATACTACTAGTACAACAATGAAAGAGAAGGTGAGAGGGTTAAAAAATGGAATACCTGGGTAGATGGTGATTGTCCGATCGTGGTATATTGTGTGACCATGTTTCACATCAGTGGTACCATGGGTAACGACTGCTAAGATAGTTGATCCCAATATGCCAAAGTCAGCTACAAGGTTCTAGGTTAGACCAGATCGCGGATGCAAATGCACATCCAGGATTGGCAATCTTATTTTGATCGGGGGATGACTGGTCCCTGCAAAATAATGGTTTGTGCATTCCGTTTGTAATCTCTCATACTGTAGGATGGCAACCAGATGAAACAAGTCCCCTGGCTTGTCACCGCGAAGATGCGGCCTAGATGGCGCACGGCATCTTCGAACGTGTAGGGGTACAAATCTGCCGTCGCCAACATGCGCCAGCCTCTACCGTTACTGCGTCTTGCATTGATGGCAATCCTTATGTCGAACACCGCAATGAGATAGTAATCGTCGTAGCCGCGTCGCTTTGTCGGCGGGTCCGCAATTGCTATCTTCTTCAATCTCATGTAGGCATCATCATACGTATTCAAGCCCAGCCAGTCCGGAAGGCCGATCCCAATGGTGGAGAAGGGGTCTACCGGAACAGCCGCACTGCTATGGATGTTGTGCAAAATGATGGTGGTATCCGGCCGGAGGTATGCAAGCCAATCTTCGTTGGCACCGACCCAGACCTATATATAAGATGGTGGGCAGCGGAGAAATTACGGGATGGAAATGGAATAACTAAGTACTACATGATCAAACTCCATTACTGACCTGCTCATTGGACAAAATCCGACTACCTCTCAACGTCAGCAACTCTAGCGGAGTCAACATGCAACCATGGCCAGGGAGCGGTGGACTATTCGAAGGATTTTCCCATAGAAGAACCTTCTCCTCGAGGACGCATGGAAGACCAACAAGCATGGCCTTTTCCCAAGCCTGTTTAAGCAGCATCTTGAAAAAGTTGGTGCAGGAAGCACCGAGTCTTGCGGTGGTGAGGACGTCGGAGCGGCGTGCGATTTCTCCCAGAGGATCGTCGTCCAAGGTCTCCCAGCCCCGACAAGGAGGAGAACCGCCTGGCGAATCCATGGGAGCAGCGACGAACTGCCTTCTCTTCGGGGGGAGGGGAACTGGCGAGGAGGAGATAAGAGCGTAGTAACCGCAGGGCCTCGTCCCTTCCAACTGTAGATCGTTCCTCGGCGAAGGGGTGAGGCTATTATTTACTACTAGTACTAGCATTATGGAACGTTATGGGATTGCATTATACTGTAAATAATAGCACTAGTAAGAAATTTTTGGCACTAGGTAGTAGTTTTTGGCGTGGATTAAGAAATTTTGGGTATTTTTTTGCCATTTTTTGTACATGCCAACTAGTGTCAAAAAACGTCTTACATTATGTGACAGAGGAGTACATACTCGTACTGTAGCAGTACCAGTACTACTTTTCTCAACTAGTAGTGCGATGTACTGTACTTCTAGTCTAGTCTAGTATAGTGCACCAGTTTTGAACTCTTGAATCTTAGGGCCAAGGAGCTACAGTTGGAAGTGGAGGGTACTACTATTCTCTAGAACCATCGCTATACTATCAATGCAGGGGAAGTACACCTGCGTAGTGGCCTAGTGGGTACTCTCGGTGCTATATTCAGTCGCTCCTCTCACGTAGGAGTAGCTGGCCTACTTAGCCGCTCCTCTCACGCACACACTAGCAGCCTGTTTATCAGCGACGGTTACTGCGGGGGCAGAACATTTGAGTTATTTGATACAACGAGACTAGGCTTTTCGCTTCCATTTGTGGAGGTGTAATGGATCTCGTCGAACTTTGTTAGTAGTTCCTTCTTTATGAATGAGATGAAGCAAAGCTTTTGCCTCCGTTTAAAAAAACACGTCAAGAGGAATTTCTTTTATAGTAGAGTCAATAATGGAGTGAAGTCCATGCGTGCAACGCCACAAGCTACAGAGTAGTAGTAGAGCACTTTACATACGGAGCCATATTGCACAGTTCTCAATGCCCCGCCAGGCTTTTCCGGCTCCTCGGGCTTAATTGGGAGGCGCTAGTTTAAATATGCTACTAGCTGATGAGGAAGTTGCAAGCGAGGTGCGGCTAGGGCGAGCACGCGAGCCACAGGATGCTGGGAAGGAAAACCCATTCACGTGGCAAGGTTGTCTAGTGCACCCAGATTGTGGGGCCGCACGTCCGTTCGACTTCAAAACTCAAACTACCCGTGTAAAATATGGCTCGCAGCGAAGTGTAGTAGTACTACTATTTTAAAAAAAAAGGCCGCCGTGCGTTCGGCCGGGATCAAACCCACAAAACGAGGTATACACTCCCGCGACCACTAGTAGTACTCGTTGGAGTACAACGCAACCTAGAATCGCCTTTTGTCGCTAGTAGTACGTACATTGTTCCTTACAAGAAACCACTAAAATGCCAAGAAACTACTACCACTTGCATACGTGGCAGACTTAAGATAAGACTACCTTATCAACCATTGTACATGCTCTTACCAACAAAAATCCTCGAGTGACCTCCTACCTCCGGCCTGTCCACCTAGTCATCCTCGGCCATGGGATGCAGCTACCGCCGCCGGTAGAAGGCGAGGTCAAAACCTCCAGCGGTGCGGAGCCCATGTGTCGGCAGCCCGGATGCCAGCTCCGTCCAGCGCTCGCGGCCGCTAGCTAGCCAAGATAGCTCCATCCAGCTGCTTGTCTGCAAGGTTTGCTAGCTAGATTGGCACGGCAGCGCGGCGGCTTGCTCACGCGCGCCGCGCTCAGGCCAGCCATCTGGCTCGAGCGAAGGCTAGCGCGGCGGCTTACTCGCTCGTGAGTCATGCTCGGGCCAGCCTGCCAACCTGTGCGGAGGCCAGCGCGGCGTCCGGCCCGTCCGGCGGAGTGGCGGCCAACTCGCTCATCACCGGCGCCACCGACGAACACGCATCAGTAATGTTTGAAGTAATGTTCAGGAAAAATAATGATTTGAGGGTGAATAACAGGATAGAAGGTTAGATGTGGGTCCCTCGTGTCAACGGTCAAACAAAATGTGTTGGTTTAAGCTGCCTTGTCAGCACGGACGTGTGGGCCAACCCTGTCATAAATGGGTTTAAACGAACCTAATCGGTAGCAGTACTAGGTAGTAGTTTTTGGCATGGATTAAGAAATTTTGGGTATGTTTTTGCTATTTTTTGCACAATAGATTCTTCCAAGGGCTGGTTGAAAGTGGTAGTTTTTTGTTCGATACTCTACATATTGTAAGTAGGAGTGAAACTTAAGCTTTGGAAGCCAATTGTCACGCCCAATATGCGACCCTATCCAAAAGGAACTTGAAGGTCCCACCAAGGATAGACCCGCATATTGAAACGCTTTTGCAAGGTGGATATCATTACATCAACATTACATAATAGATGGGGATACATACATAAGGCATACAATGCCACACAAATACAACATCATCTTACATAAGAGCACCATCCGACTACGGATGAAACACAAATAGAAACTCAAACGACATCCACCCTGCTAGCCCAGGATGCCGACCTGGAACCTATCCCCTGATCAAAGAAGAAGCAGAAGAAGAACTCAATGCAAGCAAGCATCGCTCTCGCGTCATGATCATCGCACAACCTGTACCTGCAACTGGTGTTGTAGTAATCTGTGAGCCACGAGGACTCAGCAATCACATTACCATGGGTATCAAGACTAGCAAAGCTTAAAGGGAAAGGAAGGGGTAAACTGGTGAGGTTGCAGCAGCGACTAAGCATGATATGGTGGCTAACATACGCAAATAAGAGCGAGAAGAGAACAAATGGAACGGTCGTGAAGCTAGCAATGATCAAGAAGTGATCCTGAACTCCTACTTACGTCAAACATAACCCATAAACCATGTTCACTTCCTGGACTCCGCCGAAAAGAGACCATCACGGCTACACACGCGGTTGATGCGTTTTAATTCGGATCTGGTGTCAAGTTATCTACAACCAGACATTAACAAATTCTCATCTGCCTATAACCGCAGGCACGGCTTTCGAAAGTTTATACCCTGCAGGGGTGTCCCAACTTAGCCCATGATAAGCTCTCGCGATCAATGAAGGATATACCTTCTCCCAGGAAGACCCGATCAGACTCGGAATCCCGGTTTACAAGACATTACGATAATGGTAAAACAAGACCAGCAAGACCGCCCGATGAGCCGACAATCCCGATAGGAGCTGCGCATATCTCGTTCTTAGGGCAACACCGGATGAGACAGGCTACGAGTAAAACCAGACTTCGAGTTTCCTTGAGGTGGCCCCGCAGGTGGCTCGGTTCGGACCAACACTTAGACAAGCACTGGCCCGGGGGGGGCTGAAATAAAGATGACCCTCGAGAGAGCGACTCCCAAGGGAAAAATAGGTGGTGGTGAGGCAAATGGTAAAACCAAGGTTGGGCCTTGCTGGAGGAGTTTTATTCAAAGCGAACTGTCAAGGGGGTCTCATAAATCACCCAACCGCGTAAGGAACGCAAAATCCGGGAACATAACACCGGTATGACGGAAACTAGGGCGGTAAGAGTGGAACAAAACACCAGGCATAAGGCCGAGTCTTCCACCCTTTACCAAGTATATAGATGCATTAATAATATAAGAGATATTGTGATATCCCAACCAAAATCCTGTCCACCATGGAGCAATCTTCAACTTCACCTGCAACTAACAACGCTATAAGAGGGGCTGACCAAAAGCGGTAACATAACCAAGCAACAGTTTGCTAGGAAGGGTGTCAAAGGTTAGAGGTTCATGGCAATTTGGGATGGCTTGATGAGCAAAAGATAGGTAACGCAGGATAGCCATAGAACGAAGTAACTAGCATAGCAATGATAGTAGTGAGATCCAGGGTAGCGGTTATCTTGCCTGAAATCCCGCAAGGAAGAAGAACGAGTCCATGAAGAAGACTAACTGATGAAGCCGAACCAAGCGTAGACGAACGAATCCTCACGATCGCAACGAAACAGGAACTATCGAAAAGAAGCACACAACAAGGTAAACACACCACACATGAACATGACATGATGCACAACAAGCGTGATGCATGACAAAACTAGATGAGGCTACTCATGGCAAGAGATGATGCAAACTAGAACAACACATCAAGGCAAGTTTAAATGAGGCCGGGAACAACATATAACAATTCCGGTAAGTCCTCATATGCAAGTTTCTAAATTGGTCCAGATCCAAATAAACCTTATGTTCAAGTTGTTAAACAGCAAGTTAAGATGCACCAAGATGATCTACACGAGATTCTAGTCAAGTTACATATAAAGTTCATTTAATTCGGAGCTACGGCCTAGAAGATATGAGCAAAACAAGTTAAACATGGCATTGATGCAAAATGCACCCAAACATTAAGAAAACACCTCAAAACAAGGATGCAACATGATAATATTAAACTACATGCAAAATCAAGCAAGATTCATATAGAGCACACTCAAAACGGAGCAACGGTTCAACACACACACGCTATACAAGTTATAGCAACAATCTGTCCAAAACAGCAACTAGGCATCTTGCAGGCATCAAAACAACATGCTACAGCACCTCAATAAGAAAACAAAAGACATGGACATGATATACAGGTAAAGCATAACAAAACATGAACACTAAGCTATCTCCAGAAATCACTAGAACATGCTCAAACACACATGGCAAGATTGCAAATAATATCAGTTCAGACTTTGCAGAAAATAACATCAGGTTGCAATGTTTAGGGTTATCAAACAACATGTTACAGGAACTTATCATGGAAAACAAAGGCATGGCATGAACCTACTAATTGCATAGAACAAAAGTCCCTTCCTGACCATTAGCCAAAAAGGATCAGAAGATATGATGGCACCCATGTAAACATAGCAAGTTATATTACAGATTCAAACATGGCAGGAACAACGATAAGTAGGCATGTAGATGAGCTTGTACCACTCACCACAGAGCAATACATGGCATGACAAGGCAACCAACAGAAAGAAGGCATGTTTGTGAAGCTAAGCATGGCAAGAGAAAGTTCATAGGGTGCATGTATCACTAACAACAAGCATGGCAATAACTGAACTTAATGTTAACAGGCTGACAGCAACATTATTTAGCAACTTTGGAGCAAGATTACAACAAGCTACAGCAGGCTATAATTGTAACCAGGGGCATGGATGGATATAGCATAACATGTAGAACAAAACACCCTTAGTGAACATCTCTAGATTATGCATAGAATGACTTGTAGCAGCAGGTTTACATAGCATCACGAAATAACAGATTCAGCCTAGCAAAACAGTAACAGCAAGTACCCTACTTAACAAGCTCGATTCACTCACCACAACTCATTGCATGACAATATAAGCATAGCATCAGCAAGAAGACATGTTTATGAAACAAACCAAGGCAAGAACAAGTTCATAGCATGCAAGGATCAACTACAACAACCTTGGCAAAATTGAATAACATGTAAACAATCTGCCAGGAAACATTTTGTAGCAAAAGTAGAGAACGAAAATGACTTGCTAGACAACTCCATCATTGCAAACAGGGGCATGAATTGCTAGAGAAAAACCATATGTTCAAAACATCCTTACTGAAGTATCTCAAAATATGCATGGATCTCTCTGTAGCATCATGTTTACATGGCATCAAAATAACAGCAGAACAGGGACTAAAATCAGCAACATCACGAAGCCTAGTTTACATGCTTGTGCTAGTCACCACATTGATCACCAAAATACATGGCATACACCACTATAAATATGGCAAGGCATAGTTCAAAACACATGTAGATATCAACCTCATGGGATGCACACATCAATCATGGCAAAAATGACAAATGAGCATGTTCTGTTAACAGACAGCAGACCACATTATGAAGCACTTTTGCAACGATGATTCAGGCATCAAGATGAGCTCAAATGAACATGATGCGATGGAATGAAATGAAGTATATGTTGAGACAAACAATTTGACATATTACATGCACAAAACGGAGCTACATATGTAGTGATATGATGCGATGAACATGGCATAATAATGTCAAAAATTACGGGGACTTAGGCAAAATCTCACCCTCCGGATTAGATCTAGGTTTTCGCACGCTCTTCGAGGTTGACCGGAGAGTTCGCCGGAGACGGGGCAGAGAGGGTGCCGGAGAGGGCCGGGGACGGCCGGGGCGCCGGATCTGGCCAGCCCCTTGCCGGATCCGGCCGGCGACGGGGCCGCGGCGGTGGACGCGGGGCGGTGCCCCGCCGGAGGCGGAGGCGCGGGGCGCTCGGGGCGAGGCGGCCCGGTGCGGTTGGCGGCGAGGGCGACGGTCGCCAGCGAGGCGAGCGGTGGCGGCGCAGGGAGGCGCGGAGGCGCAGGGCCCGGCTTCGGCGGAGGAGGCCGGGGTCGGCGACGGGCGGAGGCAGGCGGCGCCGGCGGACGACAGCCGGGGTGGCGCGGAGGTGCGGCGGCCGGAGCATGGGCTTGGGCGGCGGGCGGCGGCGCGGGGCTCCACGGCGGCGGGGAGGCGGCCCGGATGGGCGGGACGACACACGGGGTGCGGCTCGGGCCCGGCGCGGGCGCGGGCGGGCCGGCCGTGGGCCTCGCGGGCCGCGGCGGCGGAGGGCGGCGCGGGGACACGTGGCGAGATGGGATTCGCCGGGCACGGCGGCGGCGGACATGTCCGGCTGCAGGGTGGACGCGTCCGGCGGCGGGAGGAGCAGGGCTAGGGTTAGGGGAAGAATTCATCCGCGAATTTCGGGGGAGGGGGCTATTTGTAGGTAGAGGGAGCTAGGAGAGTCCAAATGGGGAGCGGTTTCCGGCCACGCGATCGTGATCGAACGACCGAGAGCATGGAGAGGAGTTAGATGGGTTTTGGTCCACTTTGGAAGGGGTGTTGGGCTGCAAAGAGAAAGGGGGGTTTCGGGCTACGTAGTTAACCGTTGGAGTATCAAACGACCTCCAAATGGCACGAAACTTGACAGTCGGTCTACCGGTGCTATACCAAGGCCGCTTGGAAAACCTCGGGCCATTTCGAGAAAGTTTAACACCCACTCACAACGAGAGACAAAAAGGGGGATGCCGGAGGACATAGGAGTGCCGGATTGCAAAACGGACAACGGGGAAAATGCTCGGATGCAAGAAACGAACACGTATGCAAAATGAGATGCACATGATGACATGATAAAATGCAACATGCAAGCAAATGACATGGCAACAATGACGAATAACTGGCAGACACCTGGCGCATCGAATCTGGGGCGTTACAACACTCCTCCACTAACAAGAGATCTCGTCCCGAGATATTAGGACCGAGACGGAAGGGAAAAGGGATGAGGTGAAACAAGAACTCGAGAGAAGAAGCAAAGAATCGAGAGCACTCGAGAAGAAGAGAGGAACGACGAGAAAGACGAGAATCGAAAGCTCACGGAATCAGATAGACTATGAAACAACTCCAGATAGAACGCGATAAGAAACGAATAAGACTGAAAGGATTTAGGAGGCACTCCGGTTGAACAAGGAAAAATAGAACACGAGCTTCACAAGACGGGATGGCACTTGATGAGATAAACAACGCAATGCCTCCTGAAGAATTGAAAGAATATGAATGAAAAGAACTTGGAAGGATTAAATGGAGTTGTTGAGAAAATCAACAACGAAAGAATAAGCTTGTTGTGGACTTATGGATAACATCCCAGAAATTATGAGGTGATAACCAGCCGCAAACGGAAATGATTGGATGACTTAGAAGAACGAAGAAATGCAAAACTCCACTTCAAAAGAATACGGAGAATTAATTGCACTTCAAGACGCGAGAAGAAAAGATACTTGAACTCCGCCAACAAGAATCTTGATGAACACTTGAAGAATGAACTAAGTCATGAAGAACCACCATGAAGAACTCCGATGACAAAAGGATGATGAGATAGAATGAAGGAAGAAAGAATAAGATGAGCCTTGCGATGATTTAGATGGAGGTTCCGACGAAATGGCCGAGGAAGTTGAACTCCGGGAAAGAAAAGATGAAGACACTTGGAACTAGAATTTATTCATCGAGAACAAAATCCGAAGGAAAGGATTAATCACCTGGATGAAATAAGAATAAGATTTATTGTATGCTTATCCTTCATCAAATTAAATTGATGACAAGCAATGGATTTGGCATACTACTTATTATTCTAGAAAAAGGATTGAGGGGGATAGCACAAAACTTGAGAAGGTCTTCATGAACCACCTGTAGGATTGAAAAGAACGAATGG
Source organism: Triticum aestivum (assembly GCF_018294505.1). NCBI lineage: Eukaryota > Viridiplantae > Streptophyta > Magnoliopsida > Poales > Poaceae > Triticum > Triticum aestivum. Next base: position 340,333,118 of record NC_057804.1, read on the forward strand.
ATTAAAATGATAATCAAGGAAAATAATCTTGAACGAACCACCATAAGAATTCGAAAATGACTGATGAAAGAGAATGAATCACTGGAAAGAATTAGAAGAACCAATATGCTAGAGGGGATTTAGATGCAAAAGAACAAAAAGATCACGAGCTGATTAAAGAACACTTGAATGAAGCACCGGGATAACTGGATAACGGTAGCTGAAATGATGGCCTCCGGTGAAAAGAAACGGGAAAACAACTCCTGACAAACTCTGGATGGTTGAGAAAGGAATATCTGACAAATGGAATAATTTGAGAGGATAATATGAAGCTAGAACCATGAATCTTCGGGATAACGGGCAAGATTTAGAGGAAAACTCTTCTTCGGTCTTCAAAGCTGATAAAGACGACGAGCGAAATTGTTGAGAAACTCCGAAATAATGAAAAAGAGGAAAGGTAGAACCCGAGATGAAAAGAATTTGAAAGCGATCTTGGAGATGGCATCTAACTGATGAAATTCATTCTTACGTCAGACTTGAAAAGAATTTAGAATAACTCTGGGGAATTAGAAGAGTCGGGTAAGATCCTGGGAAAAGACCTGTGGGTTAGGGCCCACTGAAGAGATAACACCGTTGAAAAGGATTGTTGAAAAGATAGATGATGCACCGAAACAATTGAAATATTTGAATGAGGTGACAACCTCGAATTAATTGGAACACAGACTAATCTCCTGAGATGCCTTGAGCACTTCGGAAGGATAAACTGGCGAGAGGCGAACGAGCAGGGAAAACACTTGAGCCGAGGAAAAGAATGCGATCAACCCGAAAAACCTGAATTGAGTGCATCGGAAAAGAAAGGGATGAAGAATGACAAACAAGACGAGAATTCACCGGTAGAAATGATTGAGGGAAGACTAAAGAGGCTCCGCACGAATGAAACTGATGGTCGAAACAGACTCAGGCTCCGGGAAGAAGAGGGTGGGAGGGCGGGAAAACAAAGGCAACTTGGAAGGGGAAATCAACGAATATCTTGAAGAGAAAAACACCGGTTGAAATAATTGAGGAAAGAAAGCAAAGACTTCACATGAGTAGGATGGATACTCGATTAGGGACTCCGGTTCCAAGAAGAAGAAGGGTGGGCGGGTGGGAAATAAAAACAACTGAGGATTGAACTCAAAGATGAAGAGGCTCGAGTCAACTTGACAAGAAATGCACCGGATGAAAAAAGCTGAGAACCAACGATCGGAAAACCAACTGCGTGAACCTAACTAAAAATTTGAAAGGGATGAGGAGTAATTCAAAACACCAACGTCAAGATTCCTGACCAGAGTGACGAAGGGACTGAGGAGTAAAAAGAATTCCTACTCTCCGATATAACTAGACTCCAAAAACAGTTTTCTTCTAGACTCAACAACGGCCAAACTACACGATCAATCAAGGGGGCTCCTAGGGTCGGTCGAGGCTCTGATACCAACTTGTCACGCCCAATATGCGACCCTATCCAAAAGGAACTCGAAGGTCCCACCAAGGATAGACCTGCATATTCAAACGCTTTTGCAAGGTGGATATCATTACATCAACATTACATAATAGATGGGGATACATACATAAGGCATACAATGCCACACAAATACAACATCATCTTACATAAGAGCACCATCCGACTACGGATGAAACACAAACAGAAACTCAAACGACATCCACCCTGCTAGCCCAGGCTGCCGACCTGGAACCTATCCCCTGATCAAAGAAGAAGCAGAAGAAGAACTCAACGCAAGCAAGCATCGCTCTCGCGTCATGATCATCGCACAACCTGTACCTGCAACTGGTGTTGTAGTAATCTGTGAGCCACGAGGACTCAGCAATCACATCACCATGGGTATCAAGAGTAGCAAAGCTTAAAGGGAAAGGAAGGGGTAAAGTGGTGAGGTTGCAGCAGCGACTAAGCATGATATGGTGGCTAACATACGCAAATAAGAGCGAGAAGAGAGCAAATGGAACGGTCGTGAAGCTAGCAATGATCAAGAAGTGATCCTGAACTCCTACTTACGTCAAACATAACCCAGAAATCGTGTTCACTTCCCGAACTCTGCCGAAAAGAGACCATCACGGCTACACACGCGGTTGATGCGTTTTAATTCGGATCTGGTGTCAAGTTATCTACAACCGGACATTAACAAATTCCCATCTGCCTATAACCGCAGGCACGGCTTTTGAAAGTTTATACCCTGCAGGGGTGTCCCAACTTAGCCCATGATAAGCTCTCGCGATCAACGAAGGATATACCTTCTCCCAGGAAGATCCAATCAGACTTGGAATCCCGGTTTACAAGACATTTCGACAATGGTAAAACAAGACCAGCAAGACCGCCCGACGCCGACAATCCCGATAGGAGTTGCGCATATCTCATTCTTAGGGCAACACCAGATGAGACAGGCTACGAGTAAAACCAGACTTCGAGTTTCCCCGAGGTGGCCCCGCAGGCGGCTCGGTTCGGACCAACACTTAGACAAGCACTGGCCCGAGGGGGCTGAAATAAAGATGACCCTCGAGAGAGCGGCTCCCAAGGGAAAATAGGTGGTGGTGAGGTAAATGGTAAAACCAAGGTTGGGCCTTGCTGGAGGAGTTTTATTCAAAGCGAACTGTCAAGGGGTCCCATAAATCACCCAACCGCGTAAGGAACACAAAATCCGGGAACATAACACCGGTATGATGGAAACTAGGGTGGCAAGAGTGGAACAAAACACCAGGCATAAGGCTGAGTCTTCCACCCTTTACCAAGTATAGAGATGCATTAATAATATAAGAGATATTGTGATATCCCAACCAAAATCCTGACCACCATGGAGCAATCTTCAACTTCACCTGCAACTAACAACGCTATAAGAGGGGCTGAGCAAAAGCGGTAACATAGCCAAGCAACAGTTTGCTAGGAAGGGTGTCAAAGGTTAGAGGTTCATGGCAATTTGGGATGGCTTGATGAGCAAAAGATAGGTAACGCGGCATAGCGATAGAACGAAGTAACTAGCATAGCAATGATAGTAGTGAGATCCAGGGTAGCGGTTATCTTGCCTGAAATCCCGCAAGGAAGAAGAACGAGTCCATGAAGAAGACGAACGGCTGAAGCCGAACCAAGCATAGACGAACGAATCCTCACGATCGCAACGCAACAGGAACTATCGAAAAGAAGCACACAACAAGGTAAACACACCACACATGAACATGACATGATGCACAACAAGCATGATGCATGACAAAACTAGATAAGGCTACTCATGGCAAGAGATTATGCAAACTAGAACAGCACATCAAGGCAAGTTTAAATGAGGCCGGGAACAACATATAACAATTTCGGTAAGTCCTCATATGCAAGTTTCGAAATTGGTCCAGATCTGAATAAACCTTATGTTCAATCTGTTAAACAGCAAGTTAAGATGCACCAAGATGATCTACACGAGATTCTAGTCAAGTTACATATAAAGTTCATTTAATTCAGAGCTACGGCCTAGAAGATATGAGCAAAACAAGTTAAACATGGCATTGATGCAAAATGCACCCAAACATCAAGCAAACACCTCAAAACAAGGATGCAACATGATAATATGAAACTACATGCAAAATCAAGCAAGTTTCATATAGAGCACACTTAAAACGGAGCAACGGTTCAACACACACACACGCTATACAAGTTATAGCAACAATCTGTCCAAAACAGCAACTAAGCATCTTGCAAGCATCAAAACAACATGCTACAGCACCTCAACAAGAAAACAAAAGACATGGACATGATATACAGGTAAAGCATAACAAAACATGAACACTAAGCTATCTCCAGAAATCACTAGAACATGCTTAAACACACATGGCAAGATTGCAAATAATATCTGTTCAGACTGCAGAAAATAACATCAGGTTGCAATGTTTAGGGCTATCAAACAACATGTTACAGGAACTTATCATGGCAAGCAAAGGCATGGTATGAACCTAGTAATTTCATAGAACAAAAGTCCCTTACTGACCATTAGCCAAAAAGGATCAGAAGATATGATGGCACCCATGTAAACATAGCAAGTTATATTACAGATTCAAAGATGGCAGGAACAACGATAAGTAGGCACGTAGATGAGCTTGTACCACTCACCACAGAGCAATACATGGCATGACAAGGCAACCACCAGAAAGAAGGCATGTTTGTGAAGCTAAGCATGGCAAGAGCAAGTTCATAGGGTGCATGTATCACTAACAACAAGCATGGCAACAACTGAACTTAATGTTAACAGGCTAACAGCAACATTATTTAGCAACTTTGGAGCAAGATTACAACAAGCTACAGCAGGCTATAATTATAACCAGGGGCATGTATGGATAGAGCATAACATGTAGAACAAAACACCCTTAGTGAACATCTCCAGATTATGCATAGAATGACTTGTAGCAGCAGGTTTACATAGCATCATGAAATAACAGATTCAGCCTAGCAAAACAGTAACAGTAAGTACCCTACTTAACAAGCTCGATTCACTCACCACAAGTCATTGAATGATAAGATAAGCATAGCATCAGCAAGAAGACATGTTTATGAAACAAACCAAGGCAAGAATAAGTTCATAGCATGCAAGGATCAACTACAACAACCTTGGCAAAATTGAATAACATGTAAACAATCTGCTAGGAAACATTTTGTAGCAAAAGTAGAGCACAAAAATGACATGCTAGACTACTCCATAATTGCAAACAGAGGCATTAATGGCTAGAGAAAGACCATATGTTCAAAACATCCTTACTGAAGTATCTCAAAATATGCATGGATCTCTCTGTAGCATCATGTTTACATGGCATCAAAATAACAGCAGAACAGGGACTAAAATCAGCAACATCACGAAGCCTAGTTTACATGCTTGTGCTAGTCACCACATTGATCACAAAAATACATGGCATACACCACTGTAAATATGGCAAGGCATAGTTCAACACACATGTACACATCATCCTCATGGGATGCACACATCAATCATGGAAAAAATGACAAATGAGCATGTTCTGTTAACAGACAGCAGACAACATTATGAAGCACTTTTGCAACGATGATTCAGGCATCAAGATGAGCTCAAATGAACATTATGCAATGGAATTAAATGAATTACTCGTTGAGGCGAACAATTTGACATATTACACGCACAAAACGGAGCTACGGATGCAGAGATATGATGCGATGAACATGGCATGATAATGTCAAAAATTACGGGGACTTGGGCAAAATCTCACCCTCCAGATCAGATCTAGGTTTTCGCACGTTCTTCGAGGTTGACCGGAGAGTTCACCGGAGATGGGGCGGAGAGGGCGCCGGAGAGGGCCGGGGACGGCGGGGGAGCCGGATCTGGCCGGCCCCTTGCCGGATCCAGCCGGCGACGGGGCCGCGGCGGTGGACGCGGGTCGGCGCGGGGCAAGGCGGCCCGGTGTGGTTGGCGCGATGGCGACGGTCGCCAGCAAGGCGAGCGGTGGCGGCGCAGGGAGGCGCGGAGGCGCAGGGCCCGGCTTCGGCGGAGGAGGTCGGGGTCGGCGACGGGCAGAGGCAGGCGGCGCCGGCGGACGACGGCCGGTGCGGCGCGGAGGCGCGGCGGCCGGAGCAGGGGCTCGGGCGGCGGGCGGCGGCGCGGGGCTCCGCGGCGGCGGGGAGGCGGCCCGAACGGGTGGGGCGGCGCGCGGGGTGCGGCTCGGGCCCGGCGCGGGCGCGAGCGGGCCGGCCGTGGGCCTCGCCGGCCGCGGCGGCGGAGGGCGGCGCGGGGACACGTGGCGAGACGGGATTCGCCGGGCGCGGCGGCGGCGGACATGTCCGGCTGCGGGGTGGACGCGTCCGACGGCGGGAGGAGCAGGGCTAGGGTTAGGGGAAGAATTCATCCGCGAATTTCGGGGGAGGGGGCTATTTGTAGGTAGAGGGAGCTAGGAGAGTCCAAATGGGGAGTGGTTTTCGGCCAGGCGATTGTGATCGAACGACCGAGAGCATGGAGGGGAGTTAGATGGGTTTGGGGCCAGTTTGGAAGGGGTGTTGGGCTGCAAAGAGAAAGGGGGGTTTCGGGCTACGCAGTTAACCATTGGAGTATCAAACGACCTCCAAATGGCATGAAACTTGACAGGCGGTCTACCGGTGCTATACCAAGGCCGCTTGGCAAACCTCGGGCCATTCCGAGAAAGTTTAACACCCACTCACTGGTGGGGAACGTAGTAATTTCAAAAAAATTCCAACGTACATGCAAGATCATGGTGATGGCATAGCAACGAGAGGGGAGAGTGTTATCCACGTACCCTCGTAGACTATAAGCGGAAGCGTTATGACAACGCGGTTGATGTAGTCGTACGTCTTCACGATCCGACCGATCCAAGCACCGAACGTACGGCACCTCCGAGTTCAGCACACGTTCAGCTCGATGACGATCCCCGGGCTCCGATCCAGCAAAGCTTCGGGGATGAGTTCCATCAGCACGACGGCGTGGTGACGATGATGATGTTCTACCGGCGCAGGGCTTCGCCTAAACTCCGCGACGATATGACCGAGGTGGAATATGGTGGAGGGGGCACTGCACACGGCTAAGGAACGATCCGTAGATCAACTTGTGTGTTATGGGGTGCCCCCTGCCCCCGTATATAAAGGAGGGAGGGGAGGTGCGGCCGGCCCCTTGGGGTGCGCCTGGAGGAGTCCTACTCCCACCGGGAGTAGGACTCCCCCCTCTTGCCTTGGTGGAGAAGGAAAGGGGGGAGGGGAAAGAGGAGGGGGGGGCCCCCCCCCCCCCTTCCTTGTCCTATTCGGACTAGGGGGGAGGGGGCGCGCGGCCTGCCCTGGCCGGCCCTCCTCTTCTCCCTCATGGCCCACTAAGGCCCATTAACCCCCGGGAGGGTTCCGGTAACCCCCCGGTGTTCCGGTAAAATCCCGATTTCACCCGGAACCTTTCCGATGTCCAAACATAGGCTTCCAATATATCAATCTTTATGTCTCGACCATTTCGAGACTCCTCGTCATGTCCGTGATCACATCCAGGACACCGAACAAACTTCGGTACATCAAAACTTATAAACTCATAATAAAACTGTCATCGTAACGTTAAGCGTGCGGACCCTACGGGTTCGAGAACTATGTAGACATGACCTAGAACCATTCTCGGTCAATAACCAATAGCGGGACCTGGATGCCCATATTGGTTCCTACATATTCTACGAAGATCTTTATCGGTCAAACCGCATAACAACATACGTTGTTCCCTTTGTCATCGGTATGTTACTTGCCCGAGATTTGATCGTCGGTATCCAATACCTAGTTCAATCTCGTTACCGGCAAGTCTCTTTACTCGTTCCGTAATGCATCATCCCGTAACCAACTCATTTGGTCACATTGCTTGCAAGGCTTATAATGATGTGCATTACCGAGAGGGCCCAGAGATACCTCTCCGACAATCGGAGTGACAAAACCTAATCTCGAAATACGCCAACTCAACATGTACCTTCGGAGACACCTGTAGTACTCCTTTATAATCACCCAGTTACGTTGTGACGTTTGGTAGTACCCAAAGTGTTCCTCCGGTAAACGGGAGTTGCATAATCTCATAGTTACAGGAACATGTATAAGTCATGAAGAAAGCAATAGCAACATACTAAACGATCAAGTGCTAGGCTAACGGAATGGGTCATGTCAATCACATCATTCTCCTAATGATGTGATCCCATTAATCAAATGACAACACATGTCTATGGTTAGGAAACATAACCATCTTTGATTAATGAGCTAGTCAAGTAGAGGCATACTAGTGACTATATGTTTGTCTATGTATTCACACATGTATCATGTTTCCGGTTAATACAATTCTAGCATGAATAATAAACATTTATCATGAATAAGGAAATAAATAATAACTTTATTATTGCCTCTAGGGCATATTTCCTTCAGTCTCCCACTTGCACTAGAGTCAATAATCTAGTTCACATCGCTATGTGATTTAACACCAATATTCACATCTGCATGTGATTAATACCCATAGTTCACATCATCATGTGATCAACACCAAAAGGGTTTACTAGAGTCAATAACCTAGTTCACATCGCTATGTGATTAACACCCAAAGGGTTTACTAGAGTCAATAATCTAGTTCACATTGCTATGTGATTAACACCCAAAAGAGTACTAAGGTATGATCATGTTTTGCTTGTGAGAGAAGCTTAGTCAACGGGTCTGTCATATTCAGAGCCGTATGTATTTCGCAAATATTCTATGTCCACAATGCTCTGCACGGAGCTACTCTAGCTAATTGCTCCCACTTTCAATATGTATCCAGATTGAGACTTAGAGTCATCTGGATTGGTGTAAAAGCTTGCATCGTTGTAACTTTTACGACGGGCTCTTTTATCACCTCCATAATCGAGAAACATCTCCTTAGTCCTCACTAAGGATATTCTTGACCCATGTCCAGTGATCTACTTATTAGATCAAAATTGTATTCCTTTGCCAAACACAGAGCAAGGTATACAATAGGTCTGTTCACAGCATAGCATACTTTATAGAACCTATGACTGAGGCATAGGGAATGACTTTTCATTCTCTTTCTATTTTCTGCAATGGTCGGGTCTTGAGTCTTACTCAACTTCACACCTTGTAACACAGGCAAGAACTCCTTCTTTGACTGTTCCATTTTGAACTATTTCAAAAATTTATCAAGGTATGTACTCATTGAAAAATCTTATCAAGCGTCTTGATCTATCTATATAGATCTTGATGCTCAATGTGTAAGCAGCTTCACCGAGGTCTTGCTTTGAAAAACTCTTATTCAAGTATCCTTTCATGCTATCCAGAATTTCCATATCATTTCCAATTAACAATATGTCATCCACATATAATATTAGAAATGCTACAGAGCTCCCACTCACTTTCTTGTAAATACAGGCTTCTTCAAAAGTCTGTATAAAACCATATGCTTTGATCAACTCACCAAAGCGTATATTCCAACTCCGAGATGCTTGCACCAGTCCATTGATGGATTGCTGGAGCTTGCACACTTTGTTAGCATCTTTAGGATTGACAAAAACTTTCTGGTTGCATCATATACAACTCTTCTTTAATAAATCCATTAAGGAATGCAGTTTTGACATCCATTTGCCAGATTTCATAAAATGTGGCAATTGCTAACATGATTCAGACAGACTTAAGCTTCGATACGAGTGAGAAAATCTCATCGTATTCAACACCTTGAACTTGTTGAAAACATTTCGCAACAAGTCGAGCTTAGTAGATAGTAACACTACTATCAATGTCCGTCTTCCTCTTGAAGATCCATTTATTTAACATGGCTTGCTGATCATCGAGCAAGTCAATCAAAGTCCATACTTTGTTCTCATACATGGATCATATCTCAGATTTTATGGCCTCAAGCCATTTCGTGGAATCTGGGCTCATCATCGCTTCCTCATAGTTCGTAGGTTCATCATGGTCTAGTAACATGACTTCCAGAACAGGATTACCGTACCACTCTGGTGCGGATCTTACTCTGGAAGACCTACGAGGTTCTGTAGTAACTTAATTTGAAGTTTCATGATCATCATCATTAACTTCCTCACTAATTAGTGTAGTAGTCACAGGAACAGATTTCTGTGATGAACTACTTTCCAATAAGGGAGCAGGTACAGTTACCTCATCAAGTTCTACTTTCCTCCCACTCACTTCTTTCGAGAGAAACTCCTTCTCTAGAAAGGATCCATTCTTAGCAATGAATAACTTGCCTTCCGATCTTTGATAGAAGGTGTACCCAATAGTTAACTTTGGGTATTCTATGAAGACGCACTTCTCCGATTTGGGTTTGAGCTTATCAGGTTGAAACTTTTTTCATATAAGCATCACAACTCCAAACTTTAAGAAATGACAGCTTAGGTTTACTGCTAAACCATAGTTCATACGGTGTCGTCTCAACGGATTTAGATGGTGCCCTCTTAAACATGAATGCAGATGTCTCTAATGCACAACCCCAAAACGATAGTGGTAAAACCGATAAGAGACATCATAGATCGCACCATATCCAATAAAGTGCGGTTACGACGTTCGGACACACCATAACGTTGTGGTGTTCCAGGTGGCGTGAGCTGTGAAACTATTCCACATTGTTTTAACTGAAGACCAAACTCGTAACTCTAATATTCGTCTCCGCGATCAGATCGTAGAAACTTTATTTTCTTGTTACGATGATTTTTCCACTTCACTCTGAAATTCTTTGAACCTTTCAATTATTTCAGACTTATGTTTCATCAAGTAGATATACCCATATCTGCTCAAATCATTTTGTGAAGGTCATAAAATAACGATACTTGCCACGAGCATCAACACTCATTGGATCGCATACATCGGTATGTATTATTTCCAATAAGTTAGTAGCTTGTTCCATTGTTCCGGAGAACGGAGTTTTTAGTCATCTTGCCCAAAAGGCACGGTTCGCAAGCATCAAATGATTCATAACCAAGTGATTCCGAAAATCCATCTTTATGGAGTTTCTTCATGCGCTTTACACCGATATGACCCAAACGGCACTGCCACAAATAAGTTGCACTATCATTATTAACTTTTCATCTTTTGGCATCAATATTATGAATATGTGTATCACTCAACAAACTATGTTCATTGGGTGTATGACCATCGAAGGTCTTATTCATGTAAACAGAACAACAATTATTCTCTGACTTTAAATGAATAACCGTATTGCAATAAACATGATCAAATCATATTCATGCTCAACGCAAACACCAAATAACATTTATTTAGGTTCAACACTAATCCCGAAAGTATAGGGAGTGTGCGATGATGATCATATCAATCTTGGAACCACTTCCAACACACATCGTCACATCACCCTCAACTAGTTTCTGTTTATTCTGTAACTCCTGTTTCGAGTTACTAATCTTAGCAACCGAACAAGTATCAAATACTCAGGGGTTACTATAAACACTAGTAAGGTACACATCAATAACATGTATATCAAATATACCCTTGTTCACTTTGCCATCCTTCTTATCCACCAAATATTCAAGGCATTTCCGCTTCTAGTGACCATTTCCTTTGCAGTATAATCACTCAGTTTCAGGCTTTGGTCCAGCTTTGGGCTTCTTCGCGGGACTGACAACTTGCTTGTCATTCTACTTGAAGTTCCCTTTCTTTCCCTTTGCCCTTTTCTTGAAACTAGTGGTCTTGTCAATCATCAACACTTGATGCTCTTTCTTGATTTCTACCTTCGTTGATTTCAACATCACGAAGAGCTCGGAATCGTTTTCGTCATCCCTTGCATACTACAGTTCATCACAAAGTTCTACTAACTTGGTGATGGTGACTAGAGAATTCTGTCAATCACTATCTTATCTGGAAGATTAACTCCCACTTGATTCAAGCGATTGAAGTACTCAGACAATCTGAGCACATGCTCACTAGTTGAGCGATTCTCCTCCATCTTTTAGCAATAGAACTTGTTGGAGACTTCATATCTCTCAACTCGGGTATTTGCTTGAAATATTAACTTCAATTCCTGGAACATCTCATATGGTCCATGACGTTCAAAACATCTTTGAAGTCCCGATTCTAAGCCGTTAAGCATGGTGCACTAAACTATCAAGTAGTCATCATATTGAGCTAGCCAAACGTTCATAACGTCTACATCTGCTCCTGCAATAGGTCTGTCACCTAGCGGTGCATCAAGGACATAATTCTTCTGTGCAGCAATGAGGATAAACCTCAGATCACGGACCAAGTCCGCATCATTGCTACTAACATTTTTCAACATAGTTTTCTCTAGGAACACATATAAAACATAGGGAGCAAAACATAGGGAAGCAACAACGCGAGCTATTGATCTATAACACAATTTGCAAAATACTACCAGGACTAAGTTCATGATAAATTCAAGTTCAATTAATCATATTACTTAAAAACTCCCACTTAGACAGACATCTCTCTAGTCATCTAAGTGATCACGTGCTCCAAATCAACTAAACCATGTCCGATCATCACGTGAGATGGAGTAGTTTCAATGGTGAACATCATTATGTTGATCATATCTACTATATGATTCACGCTCGACCTTTCGGTCTCCGTGTTCCGAGGCCATACCTGTATATGCTAGGCTCGTCAAGTTTAACTCGAGTATTCCGCGTGTGCAACTGTTTGGCACCCGTTGTATTTGAACGTAGAGCCTATCACACCCGGTCATCACGTGGTGTCTCAGCACGAAGAACTTTTGCAATGGTGCATACTCAGGGAGAACACTTCTTGATAATTAGTGAGAGATCATCTTAAAATGCTACCATCAATCAAAGCAAGATAAGATGCATAAAGGATAAACATCACATGCAATCAATATAAGTGATATGATATGGCCATCATCATCTTGTGCTTGTGATCTCCATCTTCGAAGCACCGTCTTGATCACCATCGTCACCGGCGCGACACCTTGATCTCCATCATAGCATCGTTGTCGTTGCGCCATCTATTGCTTCTACGACTATCGCTACCGCTTAGTGATAAAGTAAAGCAATTACAGGGCGTTTGCATTTCATACAATAAAGCGACAACCATATGGCTCCTGCCAGTTGCGATAACTTCGGTTACAAAACATGATCATCTCATACAATAAAATATAGCATCACGTCTTGACCATATCACATCACAACATGCCCTGCAAAAACAAGTTAGACGTCCTCTACTTTGTTGTTGGAAATTTTACATGGCTGCTACGGGCTTAGCAAGAACCGTTCTTACCTACGCATCAAAACCACAACGATAGTTCGTCAAGTTAGTGCTGTTTTAAACTTCGCAAGGACCGGGCGTAGCCACACTCGAATCAGCTAAAGTGAGAGAGACAGACACCCGCCAGCCACCTTTAAGCACAAGTGCTCGTAACGGTGAAACCAGTCTCGCGTAAGCATACATGTAATGTCGGTCCGGGCCGCTTCATCTCACAATACCGCCGAACCAAAGTATGACATGCTGGTAAGCAGTATGACTTGTATCGCCCACAACTCACTTGTGTTCTACTCATGCATATAACATCAACGCATAAAACCTAGGCTCGGATGCCACTGATGGGGAACGTAGTAATTTCAAAAAAAATCCTACGTACATGCAAGATCATGGTGATGGCATAGCAATGAGAGGGGAGAGTGTTGTCCACATACCCTCGTAGACCGTAAGCGGAAGCGTTATGACAACGCGGTTGATGTAGTCGTACGTCTTCACGATCCGACCGATCCAAGCACCGAACGTACGGCACCTCCGAGTTCAGCACACGTTCAGCTCGATGATGATCCCCGGGCTCCAATCCAGCAAAGCTTCGGGGATGAGTTCCGTCAGCACGACGGCGTGGTGACGATGATGATGTTCTACCGGCGCAGGGCTTCGCCTAAACTCCGCGACAATATGACCGAGGTGGAATATGGTGGAGGGGGGCATCGCACACGGCTAAGGAACGATCCGTAGATCAACTTGTGTGTTATGGGGTGCCCCCCTGCCCCCGTATATAAAGGAGGGAGGGGGAGGTGTGGCCGGCCCCCTTGGGGTGCGCCTGGAGGAGTCCTACTCCCACCGGGAGTAGGACTCCCCCCTCTTGCCTTGGTGGAGAAGGAAAGGGGGGAGGGGAAAGAGGTGGGGGGGCGCCGCCCCCCTTCCTTGTCCTAGTCGGACTAGGGGGGAGGGGGCGCGCGGCCTGCCCTGGCCGGCCCTCCTCTTCTTCCTCATGGCCCACTAAGGCCCATTAACCCCCAAGAGGGTTCCGGTAACCCCCCGGTGTTCCGGTAAAATCTCGATTTCACCCGGAACCTTTTCGATGTCCAAACATAGGATTCCAATATATCAATCTTTATGTCTCGACCATTTCGAGACTCCTCGTCATGTCCGTGATCACATCCGGGACTCCAAACAAACTTCGGTACATCAAAACTTATAAACTCATAATAAAACTGTCATCGTAATGTTAAGCGTGCGGACCCTACAGGTTCGAGAACTATGTAGACATGACCTAGAACCATTCTCGGTCAATAACCAATAGCGGGACCTGGATGCCCATATTGGTTCCTACATATTCTATGAAGATCTTTATCGGTCAAACCGCATAACAACATACGTTGTTCCCTTTGTCATCGGTATGTTACTTGCCCGAGATTTGATCATCGGTATCCAATACCTAGTTCAATCTCGTTACCGGCAAGTCTCTTTACTCGTTCCGTAATGCATCATCCCGTAACCAACTCATTTGGTCACATTGCTTGCAAGGCTTATAATGATGTCCATTACCGAGAGGGCCCAGAGATACCTCTCCGACAATCGGAGTGACAAAACCTAATCTCGAAATACGCCAACTCAACATGTACCTTTGGAGACACCTGTAGTACTCCTTTATAATCACCCAGTTACGTTGTGACGTTTGGTAGTACCCAAAGTGTTCCTCCGGTAAACGGGAGTTGCATAATCTCATAGTTATAGGAACATGTATAAGTCATGAAGAAAGCAATAGCAACATACTAAATGATCAAGTGCTAGGCTAACGGAATGGGTCATGTCAATCACATCATTCTTCTAATGATGTGATCCCATTAATCAAATGACAACACATGTCTATGGTTAGGAAACATAACCATCTTTGATTAATGAGCTAGTCAAGTAGAGGCATACTAGTGACTATATGTTTGTCTATGTATTCACACATGCATCATGTTTCCGGTTAATACAATTCTAGCATGAATAATAAACATTTATCATGATATGAGAAATAAATAATAACTTTATTATTGCCTCTAGGGCATATTTCCTTCACTCACAACGAGAGACAAAAAGGGGGACGCCGGAGGACATAGGAGTGCCGGATTGCAAAACGGACAACGGGGAAAATGCTCGGATGCAAGAAATGAACACGTATGCAAAATGAGATGCACATGATGACATGATAAAATGCAACACGCAAGCAAATGACATGGCAACAATGACGAATAACTGGCAGACACCTGGCGCATCGAATCCGGGGCGTTACACCAATAAGCAAGGCTAGTTACATAGTGCATATGTGTACATGATTGAAAGTAAATATCAACCATGAGTGACTAATATCTTGATGGAAAACTTGAAACTATGGAATACTAGGGAAAAATGCATGGTTGGAAATACTAGCAATGTTCATGTCTGTTACAACGAATCATAATTAGGATAATACTTATTCACAAACTTGGTACAAAACACTCTAATTTTGATATACATATGTTTCAATTAGAATATATTCCTTGGGCTGCTTTGGTGAGGTCAGGGAGGGATGTGGTTGGTTTTAAGATACTAATTGTGGGTTTTTCTGCAAATTGGTAGACAAGTGGGATGTTGGTGAGAAAAGGCAACAACTTACCTCATAATCGTTAGATGTAGATCTAATGGTCAGAAACGACGGATGGCATACACACCAGCATCACCAACTTAGTCTTGTGTAGGAGTACTAGCAAGATCCATGCATTGCACGGAACATCAAGATGCATTTTTTTATAAAACACTTGTTGTGATTGACCCTTGCGGGAGTACTCCCATGTGTAAAAACTAATGATATCTCGAGAAATATGAGATAAGGTGAAGAGGAATGGGGTATGGTGGTAGTTGGTAGTCGGACTGAGCGGAGGCATGGGGATTGACGACGCCGGTAGCAGCCACCAGGACAGTTTGTTCCAGAGGCTTCCTTTCTTAATTGCTCAACAATGAGGTTTGTTGGAGATATGGATGAACGAGGGAAGGCCTTGTCTACAAATGTGGAGAGGGGTGTGGGTATCTTTTAGTTTAATTTCCATCCGTCGGATATAGATCGGACGGTCTATATTGCAAGATGGCACACGTACAATCATCACCACCTCGGTTTTTATAAGAGAAGAAATATAAGTATGGAGATACAAACGTATTATCGATACTTTCTTCTGTAAACTAGCATCTACATTCTATTCAACACCTCGGCATGTGGGGCCTTAGCACAATGACTTCTCGACTGTGTAAAACAAAGATTTTCCCGTCACCGACAAGGAGGGGGTGACGGCGGCGCGCTTTTTGGCTTGCTCTAGTCCTAGTAGTCATACTAGGTGGTCTAAGCATGTGTAGATTTATTCTTTTTCACGTCTCGTGTTCGTCGTACTGCCACGACTGTTGATGAATAGACGGTAAGTTATTCACGGGGAAACCCTTGATGAGCGTGTTTGCGAGAGAGAGAGAGAGAGAGAGAGAGAGAGAGTGCGTGTGTGATATGTTAGAGACTGAGGCAATGATAACAGATTCTTTGTGTCTATGTGTGTGGAGGATAGAGAGAGACATGTACATGGGGCTTTGTGTTGTGTAACATGGATACACATATACATAATTAGAGAGTGAGTGTGTGAGATACACATGCAGACATGGGGAGAGATGAGGATCCAGATAAATGGGTGTTTGTGCGTGTTTGTGTGTGTTTGTGCACGCGTTTGTGTGTGAGAGGGAGAGAGTGTACGTGGAGTAGAGAGACCACTGACGATGTAAACCTAGTATAAGGGAAGGGGGAATGGTGTGACATGTGTAGTAGCGGGATAGCACGGGTGCGAGCTGGGGGAGCAGACTATTTGGAAGAGACATTAAGTGTGTGTAGGAGAGGGGTGTGAGAGCGAGAGAAAGAGAGAGCTAGCGACAGAGAGAGAGAGAGAGAGGAAGAGAGGGGGCGAGAGGGGTCGTTTGTGTCCATAAATGGCGTATAGATAGGGAGACAATGTTGATGTTGTCCGAAATTGGCCTATGAATGGAGACGCAAAGGAAGCGAGTCATCGTGTGTGTGATAGGGACTTCATGAGAGATCTAGAATAGATGGTGTAGAGAACAATGTGCGAAATCGAGAACGATTATACATTAGGGATCTATGCAAAGAGTCACGACATAAATGTATGCAGGGAAGGAGCTGGGGCGGGTCCGCATGTGGGAGAGATAGAAAGAGGAGAGTGGTGCACAAGGAGACAAAGTGTGCTTGTTTGCAGTTGGGGTGGTGTGTGAGGTGAGTGCGCGAGAACCACATAACTATGGAGATAGACGTTTGGGGGCGACGTTTTGTGTGTATGGGAAATATACACTCTACATAGTGCATGTGCTTGGCTAAGAGAGATAGCGGGAGACCTAGAGAGTGAGGGAAGAGATGTGTGCATGCCCAAGAGATAAAGTGATAGAGACCTATGTTGGGGTCCGGACTTTACCAGAGAAATGGGTGTTAATGTGCTCGTGTGTTCGTGTTTGGGGGAGAGAACGACTTCTCTATGTGTGTGTGTGTGTGGTGATGGTGGGGGGGGTTGACTTCAGATAAAGAGTGAGGTGTCTATATTTGAGGGACTTTAGCGTAATTGAGATATTGTGAACTCATGGTTGATCCATTTGTTTCACAGTTTGTACTATGAAATAACGATACTTTTGAACATGCGTGATATACCTTGATGTACCAGAATTACAAACCTAAGATTGGAATTTTGGAATACGGCTCCATCATTAGCTTTTGTAATTCATTTAAATGGAGGTACATTTTTTAAGCCGGGATTTTATGATTTCAAATTCATATATCAAACCTAGAGATATACACATACGGGCATGTTCAAACTTTATAATCATCCACTTTATTCATACACATACACATTTTTGCTTTTGTCACCATATTTAGGATAAACACATTTGGAATTTCATTTGAATTGGACCGTATGATGGTATTTGCTTGTAGTAGCTCAATGATCCATAGTTGAATTGAATGGACAATCTAAGTTTCGAGTTGGAGACATTGATTTTCAAAACTTGCACATTTTTTTTGCATGCAAAACAAACAAATTGTCGGCCATGACATCATAGCCGGCCGTACGAGAGCAGAATACTTACTTCCCACTCACATCGAAATATCACGCGCCCGAAAGTTTAGCACTGTGATATTCCTATTTTACCCCTGCCACATGAACGGAAAAGGGCTGCTTTCGTAACTCCATTGTTTTCCCCTCTTTGCCCCCAACATTCTTCCCCAGAGCCCCTCCCCTTCCCCTCCCGGACTCCCCCAACCACGGCAAGCCGCCGAATCTAGTCCTCCGCGCAGCGGTGGACCTCACACCCCGCCGGATCTATCTTC
Source organism: Triticum aestivum (assembly GCF_018294505.1). Classification (NCBI taxonomy): domain Eukaryota; kingdom Viridiplantae; phylum Streptophyta; class Magnoliopsida; order Poales; family Poaceae; genus Triticum; species Triticum aestivum. Next base: position 340,351,240 of record NC_057804.1, read on the forward strand.
GGTTATTTTGATTTGTACTCCTTCGGTTTTTCTCTTTATCGTGCAACTGTTCACTTACCATAGATGATCTTTCTTGTATGTCGACAGGCGCCGCAACCGTAGCACTAGAGCAGCTTCAGCGACGGCGACAGCCGGCCCAAACTCAACCGTAACACGATCACCATCGATGATCCTTAGCTATCAAGTATGACAACGATACCCACACGCCGTCGAGAATCAGGTACTATTATCCAACGGCTGGTGCCTACGTTCACTTTCCTAGCATAAGCACCGCACCTTTGAATTTCTTTAGGGCATCATTCAATTTTTCATGAGACGCGTTATTCTGCTTGCACCTGTAGGGCCATACTTCTGGCAGTGAACATGTTACATGTGTTAAATTACATACCAGTGCACATATAGTTAATATTCTTTAGTTTTGTTCTGATGCCACCTGTTGGTTCCATCAGACTGCTTAATATTCTTTATGCTTAATTACACATCAGCAAACTAGCATGTGGTTCTGCTGCTTTTTGTTTGTTTTACCCTACATTTTCTGATGCTAGCTATTACATCACTGCTCTGAGCCTCTGTTCATTACTTGTTTGTGTGTCCTTGATCTTCCGAAGTTGCATGACTAATTTGATGCTTCTATTAATTATGGAGCTGCCAACCCCATCAAGCAAAATATTTTTTCTTTTGGTGCTGGCACCTCGAACAAGCATAAAAATAGAGGGAAGCAGATATATTGTCGTGTATGCACACACCCTTCTTTCATTAGTTTAGATGAACCATTGATGATCAATTCGGACCAGTGCATGCGATTAAAATTAATTTTACCTAAATAGATGGTGCAAAATAAACTACAACAACTAGATTTGCAACCACTGGATGCTGACGATATCTTCAAAGAACATTGCAATAGCAACTAGGCTTCACAACAACATATGGTAAGCCAGTGTGTTTTAGTACATGTTAAATGTAATGCGAGTGGGCTGCTTTCTTGGCTTGTGCCCTCAACGTGTAATCCTACCGAAATACAAATAGTTCAGTTGTCTGCTTTGCTGTATTGCTTGATTTGAATGCTTGTTTGTTGTTATGTTATACCTGAGTTGGCCAATATGTCAGCAGTGCATGCTGTACTATCATAAAGAAATGCATGCCTATTTCATTTGAGTCCTTAACTTTTCTTCTCAACTTCATCACAAGACTGTCTTCATAGTTTATATGAGGCCACACTGTTAAGTGCTTTCTTAGATTATTTCAACTGCTTAGATGCCTTGGCAACTTAAATATAGTGGTTGTACACTCCCTTTCAACTTTCATCTTACCATTTTAATTTCTTTTCGGCTGATGCTGCTTCGAACCATTTAAATATAGTTTGCCATGCTCGACAATAATTCGTCCGTCGTTTACCATGTAAGCTTATTGCCTAGATCATACGATAACTATCTCTTACTTATGTCCAGCGGAAACCTTTCAGGATGCTGTTCACACTAGGACACAATGTACAACCCCAGAATCTATTTGTGGAAGCAGTGCGCCATCCATGTTACCAGATGGTAGCAGTTCAGAGGCAACACCGCCGGAGAGCAGACTGAGCACAGATATTATAGTGCTTGAGGCTCTACTAGAGGCAGAAAGAGATGGTGTGGCTGCCATGAATGAGGTAATCTTTATCTTGAGGCTGGAAATTACGGAATTAGCGGCACGCATTATGCAAGCAACCCAAGAATTGGAGGAAGTAAGAATGTTGCATTTGAAGACGGAGGAGGTCCTGTTGTTTCTGCTATCTGAAGCCCAAGGTAATCCCAGTTCTTCTTTAGATACCAGTTGAAATTGTCATTAGATTATTGTACTTGCATGTTGTGTCATGTCTCTGAATGGATTATGTTTCAAGACCCCCTATGTTGTCCGGAATTCCATGTTGTCCATGTGTTGTAATGATCCGAATTTTTTAGGTGAGGTAATCCTTAGTACTTGTATGATTGACATAAGGTGAACTGTTTTTCGTGTGAGCATATTGTATTGGATGAAATAACTGTTTGAATCAGAGTGTATCCAACCTACTGAATTCGAAGATCACGGCATTTCTAATCATAATCATATATAAAGGTGGAATAAATCTTTGTTGTGGTTTTGAAGAAATAAATAACAAAACGTATAATTATCTGTGGATATTCGTAATCGAATACAAACTGGATTTGAATTTAGTTTGCCAGGTCCCAGGGCAAACGTGAATGCTAATTCTCCCAAGTTTTGAATTAAGCGGCTAAACACCCACTATAATTTGTGGGCTGCCCGAAGCAAGTGTTTGCGAGATGAAAATTACTGTCTACCCCTGACACTTGACATCCTTATCAACCGGATTTACACTGTTGTCGATAGGGGTAGACTAGTAACTTCAGTCAGACGTGACACGACGGCCTCTGAGCCCATTCAGACACGGTGGGCGCCAAACATGGGCGGCAAAACACATTTGATTCAAGCTCATCCGAAAGACATGTGTCCCTTCCTCCATTTCCCCATTCATACACGGTGGGCGGCAAAACAAACTCTCCTCGTCCGAAATCGATGTAGGCTAATATTTTAAATAGGGGCAGATGTGTAACTTCCATCAGACGTGACGCAACCTCCCTACCTGTCAGCCCCGTTCATACATCGTGGGCGCCAACCGTGGGCGACAAAACACCCTCTCCTCGCCCGAAATAGTTACCGGAAAATATTTGGGAGATGCGAGATTACCGTCCTATCCCTAACCGACGTGATGTCTGAAATTTTAAACGGGGGATAAGTTCGTAACTTCCCCCCATTTCAGAGAAGCGCGTCCCAAAGTTTGAGATCGCCCCCCTCCCCTCCATTTCCCCATTCATACACCGTCAGCGGCATGGCAACCTCCGCACTGCGGCCAGCCTCCTCCGTCCGCCACCCCATCCTCCACTTTGCCGGAGCCGCTACCCCTACCCCATCATCCACTTCAAGAGATGGATGTCTCTCATCCACGGTGCTGGACCAGGATCCTTTCATTGCCACCTCTCGCTTCATCGGTGCCGTCGTCCACCTTGTCGTTGCCGCTCCTATGAACGCCTCGTCCACGGCAACAGGATATATCCCCCGACCGGCCGTCTGTCGTCTAAAGTCTTCTTTCCCGCCACCGACAGCCATCGCACCCGCATCACCCTCAATGTATCAGCATAGGCCTACACAGCGTCGCAAGAGAGGTGGTACTCTTCCATATGTGCTTAAGTTATTGATCTCACCCCAAAAATAGATCGTAATTTGTTTACTGTACTTTTCTTGTCCGTACCAAATCGTAGTGGCTAGTTGAAAGCAAACATTGGTTGCGAAGTAGCTTTGTCCGGTTTGCACCTTTAGATCCGCCATGGCACGGGCACTATACTCGTAAAGCTTATGGTTTCTCCCCTTTATATTCACTACCATCATCGTAGGTGCTTCGTGTCATGCTAGCACTGCTCCTCAAGACCTCAACCCAAAACTTACGTGTTGAAATACGAATCCGATATGATGCTCATATCACTAAAACAGAGAACGTTTAATTGGTCACCTAATGTTCCTATATTCGTTTCAAAAAGCATGTGCGCCACCCACTGGTCCAGCTAATTCCACTTTCCTGATTTTTCTCTTGATGCTTAGGGTTTTCCCCTTTTATCTACTCTCCTATGATCTCCGTAGGTGCTTTCTGTCGTAGTAGCATTATTCCACCCTTCAAGCTAAACAACTGTAACGCCCCGGATTCGATGCGCCAGGTGTCTGCCAGTTATTCACCATCATTGCCATGTCATTTGCTTGTGTGTTGCATATTACCATGTCATCATGTGCATTTCATTTTGCATACGGGTTCGTCTCATGCATCCGAGCATTTTCCCCGTTGTCCGTTTTGCAATCCGGCACTCCTATGCCCTCCGGCGTCCTCCTTTTTGTCTCTTGTTGTGAGTGGGTGTTAAACTTTCTCGGAATGGCCCGAGGTTTGCCAAGAGGCCTTGGTATAGCACCGGTAGACCGCCTGTCAAGTTTTGTGCCATTTGGAGGTCGTTTGATACTCCAACGGTTAACCGGGTAACCATAAAGGCCTCTGTTGTCTTGAAGCCCAACGCCCCTCCAAAGTGGCCCAAACCCCCTCCAAACCCCCTCCATGCTCTCCGCCGTTCGATCACGATCGCATGGCCGAAAACCGCTCCTCATTTGGACTCTTCTAGCTCCCAGAATCTATAAATATGCCCTCTCCCTGAAAATTCGCAGATGAATCCCCCCAAACCCTAGATCAAATCGCCCCGCCGCCACCGGACACGTCCGGCCCGAGCCGGACGAAATCGCCGCTGCCCCGCCGCCACGTGGCCTAGCCACCGCGCCCCGCCGCCTGGCCCGTGGAGCCCACGGCCGGCCCGCCCGAGCCGCCCGGGCCCGGATCCGCGCAGCCGCCGCACCGTCGCGCGCCTCCAGCGCCTCCGCCGCTGCCATCTCCGCCTCCCCACGCTGAGCGTCGCCGTCTCCGGCAGCCCCGCCGGCGATCTCCGCCGCCCGCGCTGCGCTCACCGGCACTGCCGCATCTTCCCGCCTCCGTCGGCGCCCCGCCTGGCTCTCCCGGTCCCCGCATCGGCAGGGCCCGCCGCCGCCCAGATCCGGTCGAGGGCGGCCAGATCCGGCGACCCCGGCGCCCTCCGGCAAGCCGCCGCCGCCTGGGACCTCCTCTGCCTCGCCCGATCCCGCGCTGCTCCGCCTCCGTGACCCGTTCCGGTGCTGTTGACTTTTTCCTCGAAGGTTGACCCCGTTTTGCACCAAGTCCCTAAGCTTTTGCATATTTTTAGCTCATGTTCATTGCATCATAACTCCGCATACGTGGCTCCGTTTTGGGCGTGTAGCACATCAAATTGTTCGCCTCAACAAGTACTTCATTTCATTCCATTGCATCATGTTCATTTGTGTCCATCTTGATGCCTGAATCATCATTGTAAGAGTGCTATATGATGTTAATCTACTGAAAATGTTATAACTTGATGATTTTTCTTTTTCGTTGCATTTTGTGTGTGTATCCTATGGGCATGAGTCCTACATGTGTTTTGAACTACATCATGCCATCCTCAGAGGGGTGTATGCCATGTATTTTTGTGATCAATGTGGTGACTAGAACAAGCATGCAAACTAGGCTTCGTGATGTTGCTGATTTCGGTCCCTGTTCTGCTGTTATTTTTATGCCATGTAAACTTGATGCTACAGAGACATCCAAGCATATTTTAAGATACTTCAGTACAGATATTTTGGACATATGGTTTTTCTCTATTCATTCATGCCCCTGCTTGCAATTATGGAGTAGTCTAGAATGTCATTTTCTTGCTCTACTTTTGCTATAAAATGTTTCCAGGCAGATTGTATACATGTTATTCAATTTTGCCAAGGTTGTTGTAGTTGAACCTTGCATGCTATGAACTTGTTCTTGACTTGGTTAGTTTCATAAACATGTCTTCTTGCTGATGCTATGCTTATCTTGTCAAGCAATGACTTGTGGTGAGTGAATCGAGCTCGTGAAGTAGTGTACTTGCTGTTACTGTTTTGCTAGGCTGAATCTGTTATTTTGTGATGCCATGTAAACCTGCTGCTACAAGTCATTCTATGCATAATCTGGAGATGATCACTAAGGATGTTTTGTTATACATGTCATGAACTATCCATCCATGCCCCTGGTTGCATTTATAGCTGGCTGTAGCTTGTTGTAATCTTGCTCTCAAATTGCTAAATAATGTTGCTGTCAGCATGTTAATATTAAGTTCAGTTTTGCCATGTGTTTTGCTAGTGATCCATGCACCCTATGAACTTGTTCTTACCATGCTTAGCTTAACAAACATGTCTTCTTACTATTGGTTGCCTTGCCATGCCATGTATTGCTCTGCGGTGAGTGGTTCAAGCTCACCAACATGCCTACTGATCATTGTTCCTGCCATGTTTGAATCTGTCATATAACTTGCCATGTTTACATGGGTGCCATCATATCTTCTGATCCTTTTTGGCTCATAGTCAGTAAAGGACTTTTGTTCTATGCATTTAGTAGATTCATGCCATGCCTTTGTTTGCCATGTTAAGTTCCTGTAACATGTTGTTTGATAGCTCTGAACATTGCAACATGATGTTATTTCTGCCAAGTCTGAAACTGATATTATTTGCAATCTTGCCATGTGTTTTGGAGCATGTTCTAGTGATTTCTGGAGATAGCTCAGTGTTCATGTTTTGTAATGCTTTACCTGTACATCACGTCCATGCCTTTTATTCTCATGTTGGGGTGTTGTATCATGTTGTTTTGGTGCTTGCAATATGCCTAGTTGATGTTTTGGACAGATTGTTGTCATATCTTGTATAGTGGGTGTGTGTGTTGAAGCGTTGCTCCGTTTTGAGTGTGCTCTATATGAAACTTGCTTAGTTTTGCATGTAGTTTCATATTATCATGTTGCAACCTTGTTTTGAGGTGTTTGCTTGATGTTTGTATGCATTTTGCATCAATGCCATGTTTAACTTGTTTTGCTCATATCTTCTAGGCCGTAGCTCTGAATTAAACAAACGTTATATGTAACTTGACTAGAATCTCATGTAGATCATCTAGGTGCATCTTAACTTGCTGTTTAACAACTTCAACTTAATGTTTGTTCAGATCTGGACCAATTTCGAAATTTGCATATGAGGACTTACCGGAATTGTTATATGTTGTTCCCGGCCTCATTTAAACTTGCCTTGATGTGTTGCTCTTGTTTGCATCATCTATTGCCATGAGTAGCTTCATGTAGCCTTGTCATGCATCATACTTGGTTGAGCATCATGTCTTGTCTATGTGTGGTGTGTTTACCATGTTGTGTGCTTCTTCTCGATAGTTCCCGTTTCGTTGCGATCGTGAGGATTCGTTCGTCTACGCTTGGTTCGTCTTCGTGGCTTCATCTTCTTCATGGACTCGTCTTCTTCCTTGCGGGATTTCAGGCAAGATGACCGTCACCTTGGATCTCACTACTATCATTGCTATGCTAGTTGCTTTGTTCTATCGCTTTGCTGCGTTACCTATCATTTGCTCCTCAAGCCTCCCAAATTGCCATGTCAGCCTCTAACCTTTTTCACCCTTCCTAGCAAACCGTTGCTTGGCTATGTTACCGCTTTTGCTCAGCCCCTCTTATAGCGTTGTTAGTTGCAGGTGAAGTTGAAGATTGCTCCATGGTGGACAGGATTATGTTGGGATATCACAATATCTCTTATTTAATTAATGCATCTATATACTTGGTAAAGGGTGGAAGACTCGGCCTTATGCCTGGTGTTTTGTTCCACTCTTGCCTCCCTAGTTTCCGTCATACCGGTGTTATCTTCCCGGATTTTGCGTTCCTTACGCGGTTGGGCGATTTATGGGACCCCCTTGACAGTTCGCTTTGAATAAAACTTCTCCAGCAAGGCCCAACCTTGGTTTTACCATTTGCCACACCACCACCTATACCCTTTCCTTGGATCGGCCAACCCGAGGGTCATCTTTATTTTAGCCCCCCCCCCCCGGGCCAGTGCTTCTCTAAGTGTTGGTCCGAACCGAGCCGCCTGCGGGGCCACCTCGAGGAAACTCGAAGTCTGGTTTTACTCGTAGCCTGTCTCATCCGGTGTTTCCCTGAGAACGAGATATGTGCAACTCCTATCGGGATTGTTGGCGCATCGGGCGGTCTTGCTGGTCTTGTTTTACCATTGTCGAAATGTCTTGTAAACCGGGATTCCGAGTCTGATCGGGTCTTCCTGGGAGAAGGTATATCCTTCGTTGATCGCGAGAGCTTATCATGGGCAAAGTTGGGACACTCCTGCAGGGTATAAACTTTCGAAAGCCGTGCCCGTGGTTATGGGCAGATGGGAATTTGTTAATGTCTGATTGTAGATAATTTGACACCAGATTCGAATTAAAACGCATCAACCGCATGTGTAGCCGTGATGGTCTCTTTTCGGCAGAGTCCGGGAAGTGAACACGGTTTATGGGTTATGTTTGACGTAAGTAGGAGTTCAGGATCACTTCTTGATCATTGCTAGCTTCACGACCGTTCCACTTGCTCTCTTCTCGCTCTTATTTGCGTATGTTAGCCACCATATATGCTTAGCCGCTGCTGCTACCTCACCACTTTACCCCTTCCTTTCCTATTGAGCTTTGCTAGTCTTGATACCCATGGTAATGGGATTGCTGAGTCCTCGTGGCTCACAGATTACTACAATAACAGTTGCAGGTGCAGGTTGTGCGATGATCATGACGTGAGAGCGATGTGTGCTTGTTTTTGGAGTTCTTCTTCGGCTTCTTCTTCGATCAGGGGATAGGTTCCAGGTCGGCAGCCTGGGCTAGAAGGGTGGATGTCGTTTGAGTTTCTGTTTGTGTTTCATCCGTAGTCGGATGATGCTATTATGTATTGTGTTGTTGTACTCGTGTGGCATTGTATGCCTCTTGTATGTATCCCTACCTATTATGTAATGTTGATGTAATGATATCCACCTTGCAAAAGTGTTTCAATATGCGGTTCTATCCTTGGTGGGACCTTCGAGTCTCTTTAGGATAGTATCGCATATTGGGCGTGACAAGTTGGTATCAGAGCCTCGACCGACCCTTGGAGCCCCCTTGGTTGATCGTGTAGTTTGGCCGTTGTCGAGTCTAGAAGAAAACTGTTTTCAGAGTCTAGTTATATCGAAGAGTAGGAATTATTTTTACTCCTCAGCCCCTTCGTCGCTCTGGTAGGGAATCTTGACGTAGGTGTTTTGAATTACTTCTCTTCCCCTTCAATTTTTTTCTTTAGGTTCACACAGTTGGTTTTCCGATCGTTGGTTCTCAGCTCTTTTCATCCGGTGCATTTCTCATCAAGGTGATTCGACCCTCTCCGTTTTCTTTGCCAAGTTCAAGTCCTTACTTGTTTTCTTTTTCCTCCCGCCCACCCCTTTTTCATCTCGGAGTCGGAGTCCGTAATCGAGTATCCATCCTACTCATGCGAAGTCTTTGTTTTCTTTCCTCAATGATTTCAACCGGTGTTTTCTCTTCAAGATATTCGTCGTTTCCCCTTCCAAGTTACCTTTGTTTTCCCGCCCTCCCACCCTTTTCTCTTCCCGGAGTCCGAGTCTCTTTGCACCATCAATTTCATTCGTGTGGAGTCTTTTTAGTCTTCTCTCACTTGTTTCAACCGGTGAATTCTCGTTTTGTTTGACATTCTTCATCTCTTTTTCTTCTCCGGTGGATTTAATTTAAGTTTTTGGTTGATCATATTCTTTTCCTCGGCTCAAGTGTCTTCCCTGCTCGTTCGCCTCTCGCCAGTTTATCCTTCCGGAGTGTTCAAGACATCTCAGGAGATTTGTCTGTGTTCCAATTAATTCGAGGTTGTCACCTCATTCAAATATTTCAATTGTTCCGGTGCATCATCTATCTATTCAACATCCTTTCCAACGGTGTTTCTTTCAGTGGGCCCTAACCCACAGGTCTTTTTCCAGCATCTTACCTGACTCTTCTAATTTTTCGGAGCCATTCCCAAATTCATTTCCAAGTTTGACATAAGAATGAATTTTCATCAGTCATATTCCTTCTCCAAGATCGATATCAAATCATTTCATTGTTGGCTCAACCTCTTTGCTTTCCATTCTCCCATTTCTCATCGTCATTGGAAGATCGAAGAAGAGTTCCTTCTAAATCTTGCCCGTTCTCTCAAAGACTTGCAGTTCTAGTTTCATACTATCGTCTCGAATTATTCCATTTGTCAGATATTCTTTTCTTACCCATCCGGAGTATTCAGGAGTTGATTTCTTTTTCGTTTCACCGGAGGTCATCATTCCAGAAGAATCCTTCGTCATCACATTTCAGCTACCGTTATCCAATTACACCGGCGCTTTGTTCAAGTGCTCTTTAATCAGTCTGAAGTCTTCCCGTTCTTTTGTATCTAAATCCCCTCAAGCATATTTGTTCTTCTAATTCTTCCGGTGATTAATTCTCTTTCGGCAGTCATTTCCGAATTCTTACGGTGGTTCCTTCAGATTCCTTTTTCCTTGATTATCATATTAATTCATTCATTCTTTTCAATACTACCGGTGGTTCATTCAAGACTCCTTTTCCTTTGTTTATCATATATTCATTCGCTCTTTCCAATCCTACCGGTGGTTCATGAAGACCTTCTCAAGTTTGCGATATGTCACTTCTCAATCCTTTTCAAGAAGAATAAGTAGTATGCAAAATCCATTGCTTTTCATCAATTTAATTTGATGAAGGATAAGCATACAATAAATCTTATTCTTATTTCATCCAAGTGAGTAATCCCTTCCTTCGGAGATTGTTCTTGATGAATAAATTCTAGTTTCAAGTGTTTTCATCTTTTCTTTTCGGAGTTCAAATTTCCTCGGCCATCTCATCGGTACCTCCATCTAAATCACCGCAAGGTTTGAATCTTATTCTTTCTTCCTTCATTCTATCTCATCATCCTTTTGTCACCAGAGTTCTTCATGGTGGTTCTTCATGATTTATTTCATTCTTCAACAGTTCATCAAGAATTTTGTTGGTAGAGCTCAAGTATCTTCTTCTTATTGCTTCCCGAGGTGCTCATTCTTTCAATTCTTCCGGAGGCATTGCATTGTTCGTCTCGTCAAGTGCTATCTCATTTGGTGAAGTTCATGTTCTATTCTTTCCATGTTCAGTTAGAGTTCTGCCTAAATCCTTTTCAGTCTTATTCGTTTCTTATCTCTTTCTAACCGAAGTTGTTTCATAGTCTATCTGATTTAGTGAGCTTTCAATTCTCGTCATTCTCGTCATTCCTCTCTTCTTCTCGAGTGCTCTCAATTCTTTGCTTCTTATCTTGAGTTCTTGTTTCACCCCATCCCTTTTCCCTTCCGTATCGGTCGTAAGATCTCGCGACGAGATCTCTTGTTAGTGGAGGAGTGTTGTAACGCCCCGGATTCGATGCGCTAGGTGTCTGCCAGTTATTCATCGTCGTTTCCATGTCATTTGCTTGTGTGTTGCATATTACCATGTCATCATGTGCATTTCATTTTGCATACGGGTTCGTCTCATGCATCCGAGCATTTTCCCCGTTGTCCGTTTTGCAATCCGGCACTCCTATGCCCTCCGGCGTCCCCCTTTTTGTCTCTTATTGTGAGTGGGTGTTAAACTTTCTCGGAATGACTCAAGGTTCGCCAAGAGGCCTTGGTATAGCACCGGTAGACCGTCTGTCAAGTTTCGTGCCATTTGGAGGTCGTTTGATACTCCAACGATTAACCGGGTAACCATAAAGGCCTCTGTTGTCTTGCAGCCCAACGCCCCTCCAAAGTGGCCCAAACCCCCTCCAAACCCCCTCCATGCTCTTCGTCGTTCGATCACGATTGCGTGGCCGAAAACCGCTCCTCATTTGGACTCTCCTAGCTCCCAAAATCTATAAATATGCCCTCCCCCCGAAAATTCGCGGATGAATTCCCCCAAACCCTAGATCAAATCGCCCCGCCGCCACCGGACACGTCCGGCCCGAGCCGGACGAAATCACCGCTGCCCCGCCGCCACTCCGCAGCCGCCACATGGCCCAGCCACCGCGCCCCGCCGCCTGGACCACGGAGCCCACGGGCGGCCCGCCCGAGCCGCCCGGGCCCGGATCCGCGCAGCCGCCGCGCCGTCGCGCGCCTCCAGCGCCTCCGCCGCCGTCATCTCCGCCTCCCCACGCTGAGCGTCGCCGTCTCCGGCAGCCCCACCGGCGACCTCCGCCGCCCGCGCTGCGCTCGCCGGCGCCGCCGCATCTTCCCGCCTCCGCCGGCGCCCCGCCTGGCTCTCCCGGTCCCCGCGTCGGCAGGGCCCGCCCCCGCCCAGATCCGGTCGAGGGCGGCCAGATCCGGCGACCCCGGCGCCCTCCGGCGAGCCGCCACCGCCTGGGACCTCCTCTGCCTCGCCCGATCCCGCGTTGCTCCGCCTCCGTGACCCGTTCCGGCGCTGTTGACTTTTCCCCCGAAGGTTGACCCCGTTTTCCACCAAGTCCCTAAGCTTTTGCATATTTTTAGCTCTTGTTCATCGCATCATAACTCCGCATCCGTGGCTCCGTTTTGGGTGTGTAGCACATCAAATTGTTCATCTCAACGAGTACTTCATTTCATTCCATTGCATCATGTTCATTTGAGTCCATCTTGATGCCTGAATCATCGTTGCAAGAGTGCTATATGATGTTAATCTACTGAAAATGTTATAACTTGATGATTTTTCTTTTTCGTTGCATTTTGTGTGTGTATCCTATGGGCATGAGTCCTACATGTGTTTTGAACTACATCATGCCATCTTCACAGGGGTGTATGCCATGTATTTTTGTGATCAATGTGGTGACTAGAACAAGCATGCAAACTAGGCTTCGTGATGTTGCTGATTTCAGTCCCTGTTCTGCTATTATTTTTATGCCATGTAAACTTGATGCTACAGAGAGATCCAAGCATATTTTGAGATACTTCAGTGCAGATATTTTGGACATATGGTTTTTCTCTATTCATTCATGCCCCTGCTTGCAATTATGGAGTAGTCTAGAATGTCATTTTCTTGCTCTACTTTTGCTATAAAATGTTTCCAAGCAGATTGTTTACATGTTATTCAATTTTGCCAAGGTTGTTGTAGTTGAACCTTGCATGCTATGAACTTGTTCTTGCCTTGGTTAGTTTCATAAACATGTCTTCTTGCTGATGCTATGCTTATCTTGTCAAGCAATGACTTGTGGTGAGTGAACCGAGCTCGTGAAGTTGGGATATCACAATATCTCTTATTTAATTAATGCATCTATATACTTGGTAAAGGGTGGAAGACTCGGCCTTATGCCTGGTGTTTTGTTCCACTCTTGCCTCCCTAGTTTTCGTCATACCGGTGTTATGTTCTCGAATTTTGCGTTCCTTACGCAGTTGGGCGATTTATGGGACCCCCTTGACAGTTCGCTTTGAATAAAACTCCTCCAGCAAGGCCCAACCTTGGTTTTACCATTTGCCTCACCACCACCTATACCCTTCCCTTGGGTCGGTCAACCCGAGGGTCATCTTTATTTTAGCCCCCCCGGGCCGTGCTTCTCTAAGTGTTGGTCCGAACCGAGCCGCCTGCGGGGCCACCTCGGGGAAACTCGAAGTCTGGTTTTACTTGTAGCCTGTCTCATCCGGTGTTGCCCTGAGAACGAGATATGTGCAGCTCCTATCGGGATTGTCGGTGCATCGGGCGGTCTTGCTGGTCTTGTTTTACCATTGTCGAAATGTCTTGTAAACCGGGATTCCGAGACTGATCGGGTCTTCCTGGGAGAAGGTATATCCTTCGTTGATCGCGAGAGCTTATCATGGACTAAGTTGGGACACCCCTGCAGGGTATAAACTTTCGAAAGTCGTGCCCGCAGTTATGGGCAGATGGGAATTTGTTAATGTTTGGTTGTAGATAACTTGACACCAGATCCGAATTAAAACGCATCAACCGCGTGTGTAGCCGTGATGGTCTCTTTTCGGCGGAGTCTGGGAAGTGAACACGGTTTATGGGTTATGTTTGACGTAAGTAGGAGTTCAGGATCACTTCTTGATCATTGCTAGCTTCACGGCCGTTCCGCTTGCTCTCTTCTCGCTCTTATTTGCGTATGTTAGCCTCCATATATGCTTAGTCGCTGCTGCTACCTCACCACTTTACCCCTTTCTTTCCTATTGAGCTTTGCTAGTCTTGATACCCATGGTAATGGGATTGCTGAGTCCTCGTGGCTCACAGATTACTACAACAACAGTTGTAGGTATAGGTTGTGCGATGATCATGACGTGAGAGCGATGTGTGCTTGTTTTGGAGTTCTTCTTCGGCTTCTTCTTCGATCAGGGGATAGGTTCCAGGTCGGCAGCCTGGGCTAGCAGGGTGGATGTCGTTTGAGTTTCTGTTTGTGTTTCATCTGTAGTCAGATGATGCTATTATGTATTGTGTTTTTGTACTCGTGTGGCATTGTATGCCTCTTGTATGTATCCCCACCTATTATGTAATGTTGATGTAATGGTATCCACCTTGCAAAAGTGTTTCAATATGCGGTTCTATCCTTGGTGGGACCTTCGAGTCTCTTTAGGATAGTATCGCATATTGGGTGTGACAACAACACAACACTCAGAATTCGAAAGCTTAGTTGTTCAAATATGATTGTGATATGATACTGATATTAGTTAACCGACACATTTAATTGGTTAGCTAAAGGTCCCACTTGAGTTTCCAAATGCATGTCGCGACATATAGAGAGACAGCATAATTGCATTTCTTTGTCACTTGTTGACCGTACTTTCTTGTCCATACCAAATCTTAGTTGTTATTTCAAAGCAAGCATCGGTTGCTAACTACCCTTTGCGCGGTTTGCAGCTTCAGATCTGCCATCCCACTGCCACGGTCAACATTGTACTGATCATGCTTATGTTTTCCCCATTTTATGATGACCACAATCAGCCTACATGGTTCGTGTCGTAATAGCACTGCCCCACCCATCGAGCTAAACAAGCTTAGTTGTGCAAATTCATATATGATATTATTGCTGATATTAGTAAAACTGAGAGATGTTTAATTGGTTAGCTAAATGTTCCTACTTTAGTTTCGAAATGCATGTGAGCCACATATGGAGAGACCGGAAAGAATAGTATTTCTTTGTGCGCTCTGGTTCATCATGGGTGGCCAACCGACATTGTATTGAAACACTTGCAATATCTTCAATCTTCTTGCTCTGCTGCTCTTCTTTAAGATGATACTCTTCTCTTGCGGTCGACTGGTCAGGTCGAGTTGTTCTCCCTTAGTATATTTTGAATCTGTCAGGTCAGGTCGACTTGTTCTTCTTTACTATATGTTGAAGCTATCATCTGTGAAGTGTCATCACTTCTGGAGCTCTCATATTTTGAGTAGTAGGCCACATTATATTAATGCACACAACAAATTACAGCATGCATGGCATCTTTTAAAAGAATTGCAGAGATAGCACAAAGGGGTTTACAGGGAGGCAGTATTGGATTAGAATCACTTCTGCATTACAAAGAAAATCTCACTTGTTTTTATGTTTTCATGCATGTCAGATATTGAACATTATCAAAATGAACATGAGAATGGGCGCACGAGAGGAATATTGCGGAACAATCCACTGGCTAACAAACTTGGCATGGTGGAGGATGGCCTATCTTATTCACCCATCAAGGTGCTTGCTCTAACTTTGCAAAGTTGTATTGGTCGCACATATTTTGCATCTGACCTCTTGCATTTCTTCTACTTTGTTACACCATCTGCTTAGTTTAAGCATCATATATGAGTACATGCCATAACTATCCATTTTATGTACCTATTCCATGTGTCGTCACACTATGTTTTCCAGTCAAATGTTGTTCTTTCGTGATAGATTTCCAAAAGGAAGAGGGTGAGTGCAGATCCTCAAGGAGTACAAACTAGGTATTTGGAAAAGGTAGTGGTACATGTTAAATCAGATAGATCAGCAGCCACAGAAAACACAGACCCAACTGTACCACACTTTACCCCTATTCCAGTGGCCAAACCCCTATTAGAACTGCTGGGAGCCCAGCGTCAGGTACTGTCTATGATATCAATTCAAAATTTGAACTCCTAAATTTCTGCTTGTGCCTTACCTTCTCTCTTGTATGAAAACTAATTTCAGATGAATCTCCTTGCTCAAAGGATCATACGATCTCAAAACAATAATGGGCTCTACATTGCTCTTGTCAGTACCTCTCTCCCTTTTGCCTTGTAACGCTGTACTTAATTAATTGCTATTTGATTATGTATCATCAGTCTGCACCTGAGCTTCATTATCCTCTGTTTCTTCGAATATTATTTGATCTATATTTACTCTTTGCAAAATGTAGAATAATGGCAACGCTTATAAAGAATTTTCTTTGGGGAATTTATTGAATTATCCTTCCATCAACATGGAGAAGGGCTTTGTCCAGCCCGTGTTAACATGTAATGTAAGTTCATCCTTCTCAAGCCTTCAAACTTTGTTCTAGTATAGATTTGGATAGGCATCATTGCCTCCACTGCTGTTTGCTTTGCTGTTTACATCTGATTGGATGTTTGCAACAACTACCAGTTTCAAATTGTAGTTGTAAAAACATGTTCCTTATGCAGAACAGATCCATTTATTTGCTTATATAATTGTGAAACCTGTTATGTGTCTCCTTGTTTCTCTTTCAGAGTCGTATCTCTTACGCCAGGTAGAACTTTAGGGAAGAGTGTGAGCCAAACCATCTTGAGGACAACGAGATGACCCCAAGGTCCTGTCTTGATGAAGACAGTGAGTTGAAGCTACTCACCAGCAGGTGTGAGACAACCTCTGTGCAGTCGCTGCCTCAATCAGTTCGACTTCTTCAGTCTCAACTTAAAGCGGAAAGGCTTGCTTCAGCTCAGCTCCGACTTGAAGTCAAAGATGCAATGAGGATGTCAGTGGACTGCGTGCGCACCATCATGCCTTAAATCTAGTGTTGATGCATCTATCGTTGACACAACTAAGGTCTACTCAGCTTCTTCAGCTGTTTGGGGGGCCCGACCTGGCCAGGCCTAGTGCCTTTTGAAGTGCTCTCAGTTTTGTATATTCTTTTGTCGGCACGTTTATTTGCACTGGTGGCGAACTTTGATGCCCAGTGGATGTAATATGTGTGATAGCCGTGATAGCCTAGCGTAAGTTGCTTGCTTATTTATTTCCTTGTTGTCTTGTTTATTTGTTTGCTTGTAGTCATTGCAGTTCTTTTTCCGCGGTTTGCTAGTGGCTGCAATAACCTATTTTTTAAAACTAGGCCACAATAACCATGGGCTAATATTTACTGTAGTGACACTGGGCCTCCTACGGGCCGTAGAAACAGTGGGCCTTTTACGGGCCGTAGAAACAATGGGCCTTCTACGGGCCGTAGAAACAATGGGCCTTCTATGGGTCGTATCATCAATGGGCCTTATACGGGCAGTATGGTCGATTGGCCAAACATGGGCCAATAACAGGCCGCATTATGGCCGTAAATGGGCTAGAGTTGGAATCGTCCGTTCATGGGCCGGCCATAATGGGCCATCATTAATAGGACGTATTTCATGACGCTATGAAAACGGCCCAACGTGTTAATGGACCACAAACGGGCCGACTGTAAGCACGGGCTGAATTTGGCCCATAAGCATAAAATGAACAGTAACGGGCCGTAAGTAAACGAATGCTAGAAATGAGCCCAAGAATAAATGGGCTCTGAGAAGGCCAAAAGGTAACATGGGCTGGAAACGGCCCAACGGAATAACGGGCCCTTAATGGGTATAAAGCGATACACTGTTCATTACGGGCCAGTTTCACCACGGGCTGTTAATGGATGTAAAGTAAAACACTGTTCATTACGGGCCAGTTTCACCACGGGTCGTTAATAGGCCAAGAGTTACATAGGGCCTCATATGGCCCGAAAGACGTCATGGGCCATACATGGGCCAGAAGTGAAAATGGGCTGGAATCATATTGGGTGGCCCAGATGACGCTATTGGGCCTAATTCGGGTATGGCGTAACGGGCCTTGGGTTAGCGGGCTGTAAATGGGCTATATGCGAATAGGCCATTAACAGGCTTTACATGGGCCGGGCCGCCACCTTTTGACCAAGTCAAACGGGCCGGCCTTTTCACAGGAATGGGCCTCTGTTAGGCCGTGCCACGTGTCGACGTATCATAGGCGCCTTCTGTTCAATGAGTGGATGACATCTATCCCAACGGTGAGCCGATACGTGTTTCCTCCAGCCAATGATGATTTTACACGTGGAAAATCCCCATTGGTCGGGGTTGTTAATGGGTTATCGGATCCAAAACCCGACCCGATAGCTTAACAGAGTTCTGTTACGATGGATGCCACGTGTCGGTCACCCTTGATGAAAGCACTTCTGTGACGCGCGATTTATCGTCATGGAAGTGGACACTTCCGTGATAATAATTTTGGTAATGTCATGGAACACTTCTACGACAGCACAGGTATGACTATCTTGATTCTGTCATAAATTTGTCATGGATGTACATGCATGACAAAAAACACGACCTACTATGACAAACACGTATCATCACGGAAGTGTATTTTTTTTGTAGTGCTAGTCCATGTGATGTATATATATCGTCCAACCCTAGATCCTAGGCGCCTTGTCCCATCCTTCCATTCCCTTCGCCGCCACCCGACCAACTCCCTTCGCTCTCAGGATCCTCCCAGATCCGATCCAACCAACCACGCGCAGCCATCTCCCTCCTTGTTTTCATCCTCGAGCCAATCCCCTCGCTCGATCCAGCAGCCGTCCAAGCCTTCCCCTTCCTCACCTCGCTGCCGCCTCCCACCTCGTGCCCGAGCCCCACCCGCTGGGCTTGCCCATCTCCCACAGCACCCATGGCGCCCAAGGTCCACCTCGACCCCGTCGCCGATCGAGCAACAACAGCCACCAGGACCCTCCTCGGTGCCCCTCTCCTTTCCTTTCTTCTCCTTCCCCTTTCAGCTCTCTTTTTCTCTCATGCCTGTTTCTCTCTCTGTGCCTCTTCTCCACAGCACCGGTGCTATGGGGACCCCGCCGCTTCCGAGCTCCGCGCGCCCATTGATGCGTCTGGAGCCCTCGACGGTGACCTGCCAGACCAGGTCCTTGCCACGCCCCGCCTCCCTCGTTCCTCCTGTTCTTCTTTTCTCTCTACTTCCTCACCCGTCACCTAATCAGCCGCGCCGCCGCCGTTTTGCAGGAGCTCCAAGTTTCTGCCTCGCCGCGGTCCCCGCTGGACCTCCTCGTCGCCCGCACGACTGCCGGACCCTGCCTGCTCTGCATCCAGCCGGTGGCGTCAAGGGGATGCCCCTGCATCGAACGCCTCCGCAGCCCTGCTTCTCGAGTGCGTGCAAGCGCACGCACAACAGCCGCGTTGACCGCTCCTCTACTTCCCCTGCGTCCTCCTGTCGAGCGCCGGAACGGACAGCAGCAGCACCAGCCGCGCCCGTCATCGCCTGGAGCCGCCATGCCAAGTCCCCTGCCTCGCCGGAGCCGCTGCACCGAGCTCCGATCCCCGACTCCCCTTGCTGGATCTGAACCCAGGCGCCTCCCCGTGCTCCGTTCCGCCCATTCCGGCTGGTTCCCGCTTACCCCATCGCCAGGACAGGACCCCCTGCCGCCGTCTTCTGCATCGCCTGCTGCTGCTTCTGTTCTTCAGAAACGAGCGCCCGCAGAGCCTTCTCCTCCCGCGTTGACCAGCGTCCTGCTTCCTGATCCAGTGCCTGGGCTGGCCTCGCCTCGTTCCTCATCGCACCTCGCCCACGGCCCAGCAAGGCGCTGCAGCCCAGCCTCTCCACCAATCGGCCCGTGTGGCCCATGGTGAGCGCCAAATCCAGCACCCCCTTTTTTTCTGTGTTGTTAGCCCATCCAGATTCGGCCCAGTTCATGTTTTTTTCCAGCTATGCGAATTTGTCTAATTTCTAGAGTTGTCTGTTTTACAGAAAAACCCCTAGAGTTCATGCATTTAATAACTCACAAGTGGTGCATCATATGTAAAAACTTTATATATGAAAAATGCTTAGTTTTTCATCTAGTTTCATAATCTGCTGCTTTCATCCATGTTAAAATGCTTAAACTTGCTGTTTGTTTAATTTTGCATAAATGCCATGCTAAAATGATTTATTTCATAACTAAATACAGTAGCTCCAATTTTAATAAACTTTATATGTAAATGGGGTGGAAAAATGCATAGATTAACATGGTGGCATCACTTTGAATGTTTAACAACTCTAAAATTTTGTATAGGGCAGAATAGTAGCAAATTCATAAATTGCATATGAGGATTTTTCGGAATTGTTGTTTGTTGTTCCGGACTCATTTAAACTTGCCTAAATAGTTAGTTTACTTATGCTTCACCTCTTGCCATGTTTAACAACATTTAATATTGTTGGGTACAAAACCGAGAGAGAACTAAATAATTGATGTGGCGTTTCGTCAATATGCAACTCGTTGCATATTGAGCTCCACTTAACTTGTAGTATTGTTTGTTGCACTTGGCCATGCCATGCCTCATTAAACCGGACATGCATCATCTTGATTGTGCATCATGCCATGTTTATGTGATGTTTGTTTACCATGTTGTGTGCTTCTTCTCGATAGTTCCCGTTTCGTTGCGATCGTGAGGATTCGTTCGTCTATGCTTGGTTGGTCTTCGTGGCTTCATCTTCTTCATGGACTCGTTCTTCTTCCTAGCTGGATTCCAGGCAAGATGATCGTCACCTTGGATCTCACTACTATCATTGCTATGCTAGTTGCTTCGTTCTATCGCTTTGCTGCGCTACCTATCACTTGTTCTTCAAGCCTCCCAATTTGCCATGTCAGCCTCTAACCTTTTCACCCTTCCTAGCAAACCGTTGTTTGGCTATGTTACCGCTTTGCTCAGCCCCTCTTATAGCGTTGTTAGTTGCAGGTGAAGTTGAAGATTGCTCCATGATGGACAGGATTATGTTGGGATATCACAATATCTCTTATTTAATTAATGCATCTATATACTTGGTAAAGGGTGGAAGGCTCGGCCTTATGCCTGGTGTTTTGTTCCACTCTTGCCGCCCTAGTTTCCGTCATACCGGTGTTATGTTCCTTGATTTTGCGTTCCTTACACGGTTGGGTGATTTATGGGACCCCCTTGACAGTTCGCTTTGAATAAAACTCCTCCAGCAAGGCCCAACCTTGGTTTTACCATTTGCCTCACCACCACCTACACCTTTCCCTTGGGTCGGACAACCCGAGGGTCATCTTTATTTTAGCCCCCCGGGCCAGTGCTTCTCTAAGTGCTGGTTCGAACCGAGCAACCTGCGGGACCACCTCGCGGGAAACTTGAGGGCTGATTTTACTCGTAGCTTGACTTATCCGGTGTTGCCCTGAGAACGAGATATGTGCAGCTCCTATCGGGATTGTCGGCACATCGGGCGGCTTTGCTGGTCTTGTTTTACCATTGTCGAAATGTCTTGTAAACCGGGATTCCGAGACTGATCGGGTCTTCCTGGGAGAAGGAATATCCTTCGTTGACCGTGAGAGCTTGTGATGGGCTAAGTTGGGACACCCCTGCAGGGTATAAACTTTCGAGAGCCGTGCCCGTGGTTATGTGGCAGATGGGAATTTGTTAATGTCCGGTTGTAGATAACTTGACACTTGACTTAAGTAAAATGCATCAACCGTGTGTGTAGCCGTGATGGTCTCTTTTCGGCGGAGTCCGGGAAGTGAACACGGTTTATGGGTTATGTTTGACGTAAGTAGGAGTTCAGGATCACTTCTTGATCATTGCTAGCTTCACGGCCGTTCCGCTTGCTCTCTTGTCGCTCTCATTTGCGTATGTTAGCCACCATATATGCTTAGTCGCTGCTGCAACCTCACCACTTTACCCTTTCCTTTCCCATCAAGCTTTGCTAGTCTTGATACCCATGGTAATGGGATTGCTGAGTCCTTGTGGCTCACAGATTACTACTACAATAGTTGCAGGTACAGGTTATGCGATGATCATGACGCGAGAGCGATGTTTGCTTGTTTTGGAGTTCTTCTTCTGCTTCTTCTTCGATCAGGGGATAGGTTCCAGGTCGGCAGCCTGGGCTAGCAGGGTGGATGTCGTTTGAGTTTCTGTTTGTGTTTCATCCATAGTCGGATGGTGCTCTTACGTAAGATGATGTTGTATTCGTGTGGCATTGTATGCCTTTTGTATGTATCCCCATCTATTATGTAATGTTGATGTAATGATATCCACCTTGCAAAAGCGTATCAATATGCGGTTCTATCTTTGGTGGGACCTTCGAGTCTCTTTAGGATAGTATCACATATTGGGCGTGATATGACCTTTTGTATACTCGTATTGCGTGGCAAAAATTTAGACATCGACTCGGCTGCTGGCATATATAGTTTTTTATATTAAATTAGTAATTCTGAATATGTGCCCCAAGTGGGGAAGTCCAACTCCCTTATAAGGAGGTACAAGTTGCATATGTGGCATATGTGCCAAATTCAGATAAAACCACATCTGATATGCGGGCCGGCGTGGGTGCCGGCAGAGCAGACACCGCATAACGAAACTGTAACGTCGGCAGAGCAGACACCGCATAGCGAAACTGTAACCGTTTTACAGTTTCACTATGCGGTGTCTGCTCTGCCGGCGCCCATGCCGGCCCGCAAAACCGTTTTTACATTAATTGTAAATAAGTTTTGCGGGTCGGCGATATACACGTGTGCTAGAGATGCTCTAAGGCATTGTTTGGATAGGAAGAATATACAAAACTAGATCTCTATAAACTACGAAAACTGTTTAATCGTATAAAACCTTGTTTGGCTACTCCACCTAATCCATGGATTTAGGAACTTAGTTTCCAGAAAACCAGGATTCCGGGTTTGTGGAAAAACGACTATTTGTCGTTTTTGCAAAATCGCGTTTCACAAATACTGATACAACTACTTTTCTCCACATCTCTCTCGTTCTTCAACATTTCATTGGCTCTAGTTTTGCTTCAGGAAGAGTATAAGTCGTTTGATAGCTCCATTGGTGACCACGAGACGAGCGCAACAATTTGACCTTCAGGCAGGTGATGGACTGAGCTCCGGCACCGGCATGGTCACCGCCGCGCGGCTGACCGCCATGGACGTCAGGGTGGACGGCGGCGAGCATTCTCACGAGTTATGCGGTGCCTGGGTGTGGCTGCTCCGTTCGCATCACAGACGGCCTCGGCCACCAAGGTAAACGCTCGCCGGCAGCCGCCCGCACATGCTGGAGGTGCGAGGGCAGGCGAGCCGCAACCCAGATGGAGCATGTGCAAGGAGGAAGCAACGACCTCGGTGCCATGGAAAGAGCCATAGCCGGTCGATAGCACGCACAGCCTTGCGGGCCGACTGGAGGCGAGCAGTAGCCTGGGCGGAGGAAGAACCATATCTGGAGTTTGGTCATGTACTCTCGTCAATGGACGATAGGGGAAGAAGGAGAAGGTCACGGGCTCACGGGTTGACAGCAAAAGAAAAATAAGAGTTGGCTATCCAAACAATGAACTGTACCAGCCCGGTTATATTTTTTGCTAACCCAAACAAAGTTTTCTATAAACTCGTTAACCATAAAAAATATTGTAAAACTGGTTTTGTGAAAATTCAGCTAAAAACTCGTACTATATATACCCATGGATAAAATTCACTATCCAAACAACGCCTAAGGGACGGCAAATCCTGCTGTTTCACACAAAAACAAAGAAAACCCCCGAGTTTCTGTCTTGGTTCGGTACAGCCCGGCTGTGGCACGCACGGACGGCAGGTGGCGCGACGACACCTTTTCCTTCTTCCTTCTCGCTTTCCTCCACGAATCCGATTCAATCTCCTCTCTGTCCCCTCGTAGATCCGATCACCAGCGAGGTTCAGATTTGAGGGAGGGGAAGGATGGGGGCTTGGATGTCCCGGGTCTGGTTTCTCATGTTCCCGGCCAAGGAGTACAAGATCGTGGTCGTGGGGCTCGACAACGCCGGAAAGACCACCTCGCTCTACAAGCTCCACCTCGGCGAGGCGGTCACCGCCGCGCCCACCATCGGCAGCAACGTCGAGGAGGTCGTGTTCAAGAATATACGCTTCGAGGTCAGCGCTCCAGCCCCTCCCTTTTCTCCCGGTCTGGATGCTAGAATCCGAATTTGCGCGGCTAGATTTGCTGTTGCCAGTATACTCAGATCCTGCTTCTTGCTCCATGGTTCGTGTGCTCAGAAAGCATGACATATCATGCATCCGGCGCTGTATGTTTTTTCCTTGAGATTAAAGATCTGGTCTCGGGAAGAGGGTTAGGAGATACAAAAGAGTTATTTGTTTCTTCCTTGAGAAGTTCTAGCAGCGATGAGCAGCAGGCGATCTTGGTTGCCTCTGTAGGTCTGTGTACGTTCATAGCTCCATGGGCATGTGAACACTTTAGCGAAATTGCAGATAATGAATTCCTTGCTGTTAGATATATTGAGTAGCTTAGATTTGCCTATCTTACATGTCACTATGCTGACTTGCTGAGGATGGTACATACCACGTACCTCCATCCAGACTAGTAGTAAAAGGAGGACCTTCTACCTATAGCAGGAACTTTTTGATCTACTTTCATAGTTTGTTTCTGAACATGTCTGAGCACCCATATTTTGCCCTACTAATAAATTGTTCAAGTTCGGAACAGACATGCCAATAAGGAAATGATCCAATTGGATATGAAAAAGAAAGTCAAGCTTGTTGTACATATGCAAAATTTAACACAATAGTGGAACTGTCTCACATATATACATTAGTTGCCTACTAGTTTTCTGGCCATGTCCAGAAAATTGAAATTTATTTAGATGTTGTCAAACCTTTGGTATGCCCATTTCCAATTGCACATTGGTGCCAGTATTGACCAAAACAATGGCTATCAGATTCTAGCAGGATTGGCCTGGGCACCAACTGTTGTGTCAAACCCAGTCTACAGGATTGAACACAGCTGCCGTTGCTTAAGCTAGGCTTTCTCCAGTCCAAAAGCCTGAGGTAGCTAAGTAACGTGAGGCTTTCTCTGGTTAGAAAGGAGCTGAGTAGTGGACGATGAGTAGTAGTAGTCTTTCTCCAGTAAAAAGCCTAAGGTGGAGAACTAGTATTAGACTTTATCTAGTCAAAAAGGCTGAGCTGAATTATACTACAGCTCATATAGTACAGCCTCAAGTTTGCAAGCATCCTTATAAAAGGGCATATGCACCTCTGTTGTAAATCACTCCTCCGAGCAATAGCAAAACAACAAGCCAGTTTCTTCTACTAGTGCTAGTGCGTGAGCTCCTCACTTCATGTGTGTGTGCGGCAGCAGCTTGTGTGCAAACTGAAACTCTTGCTAGTTCTCCTCTGTTAAGTGTACAAGTGAGAGCTAGTTACTAGTAGTTTGGGCTAACAATTGGCATCAGAGCTTCAGGTCATGCCGAAGCATATGCCGAAAGGAGGCGTCGCCGACGACGGTTCCAAGACCGCCGAGCAGAGCTCGGCTGAGGAGACCCGTGCGACGGATGTGCTCGCGCTGCGAGGCAGGGCGGGAGGTGAGCTGGGTGCGGCACGCTCCGTGCGAGACGTGGGCATGTCCAGTGCCTCCTTCCCTCTCCTCACGCGGACCAACTACCCCAGTTGGTCCGTCCTGATGAAAGTCATCATGGAGGCGCGGCATATGTGGAAAGCCGTGGAAACCGGCGATGTCGAGTACGAGGAGGACCGGTTGTCGATGGAGGCAGTCTTGCGCTCCATCCCACCGGAGATGGTGCTCACCCTTGGCGCCAAGGAGACGGCCAAGGAAGCATGGGACACCATCAAGACTCTGCGCATCGGCGTGGAGCGTGTACGGGAGTTGAAGGCCCAGACCTTGCGCCTCCAGTATGAGGAGATCCGGTTCAAGGCCGGTGAACAAGTCGACGACTTCGCCTTGTGGCTGCAAGGTCTCGTCAACGAGCTCGCAACGCTCGGAGATCACATTGACAACAAGATGGTGATTCTCAAGTTTCTTCGCGTCGTCCCCAGGCAGTACAAGCAACTGGCCTGGTCCATTGAGAGCCTGGTGGATCTCTCCACCATGACGATCGAGGAGCTGGTAGGGCGACTCAAGGTCGTCGAGGAGCGTGGAGACGAAGCCAACAACCGTGCCGGCGGCGAACTACTGCTCACCTGGAGCAGTGGGATGCACGCCTTCAGCAGCGCGGCCATGACGGCTCTTCCGGCAGTGGGGGAGGCGCCCCCACGGGAAGCAGAGGTCGCGGCAGAGGCGGAGGCCGCACCCAGAGAGGTGACGGCAACCGCGGTCGCAAGCCAAGCCGGGCAGGGCGAGGTGCTGGCAACAGTGGCAAGTGCTGCTACTGCGACATGCCGGGTCACTGGATCCAGGATTGCCACAAGAGGAAAGCCGATGAGGCAGCCGCGGCAACAGCAAACCTCGTCCAGGCTGACGTGGATGGCGGGCCGGCAATGATGCCGGCAAGAGTCGAGCCTGTGCAGGAGAGCTCAACGTCTCTCGCGACCACGGCCCCGACAACCACCCATTCCGTGCAGGAGGCACGAAACCCGTCCACGGGAACCATCACTCCAGTGAAAGGCCACACCTCGACAACGACGTTCTCGGGGCCTGTCGACTGGGAGGCGATGAAGGCTCGGGTGTGGGGGAGCCACACCCCGGCGACGGTGTCCCCGATGACCTCGGGACCCGACGAGGTCACGCAAGTTGGCGCGACAACGATGCATATGGCGGACCATGCTCCGACCATGATGCTGGCGACCATCGACTCCGTGCAGGAGCGCACGGACACTCAGGCCAGCCACACCCCGACAACAAAGTGTTCGGGGTCCACCGTGTTGACGGGAGATGGCTCCCTGACAACGGTGTGTGCGTGCGGCTACGTCTTCCTCAACGAGGAGAGAGCCGTGACCACACCCACGCTTGCAGGCGGCAAGCAAAGTGAGGGTAGTTTCCTGACACCGGCGCCACGAACCACATGACTGGTTCGGTCGACGCGTTCGCGAAGCTAGACCGCTCAATCACCGGGAAGGTGCGGTTCGCGGACGGATATGTGGTGGAGATCCACGGGCGCGGGACCGTCGTCTTCGCCGACAAAAGGGGTGATCACAGGGCGTTTACGGACGTCTACTTCATCCCGGCGCTCAAGAGCAACGTCGTGAGTGCCGGACAACTCGACGAGGGCTGGTTCGACATCGGCATCCGCCGCGGTGTTCTCACCGTGCGCGACCAGCAGAAGAGGCTGCTCATCGAGGTAACCCGCTCGGCAAACCGCCTCTACAAGCTCTTCTTTCGACCCGTGCATCCTGTGTGCCTTGCCGTGGGCCATGTCTCCGACGCGTGGCGTTGGCATGCCCGGCTAGGACACCAGCACTTCAACGGGTTGCGGAAGATGGCGCGAGGCAACCTCGTTCGCAGGCTACCTCATCGAGCACGCCGACGAGCTGTGCGATGCGTGTTTTGCCGGGAAGCAGCGGCGCTTGCCTTTCCCCGAAAAGGCACGCTATGGGGCGCAAAAACCCTTGGAGCTGGTTCATGGGGACCTCTGCGGCCCAATCACCCCGGCAACGCCAGGAGGGCGTCACTACATCCTGCTGCTCGTTGACGACTACAACAGGTTCATGTGGGTGCCGCTCCTCGCCTCCAAGGACGAGGCGGAGCGAGCCATCGTCAAGCAGCAAGCGGCAGCAGAGGTCGAGTGCGGCCACAAGCTGTGCGTGCCGCGCACGGACCATGGCGGCGAGTTCACGTCGGCCACGTTCTACAAGCACTGCGCCGAGAATGGGGTGCAGCGTCACCTCAAAGCCCCTTACTCGCCGCAGCAGAACAGCGTCGTCGAGCGGAGGAACCAGACGGTGCTCGGGATGGCATGCTGCATGCTCAAGGCAAAGCAGGTGCCGAGCACGTATTGGGGGGAGGCCGTACTCACGGCCGTCTTCATCCTCAACCGCTCCTTCACAAGGAGCATCGACGGCAAGGCGCCTTACGAGGCGTGGTATGGGAGGAAGCCCGATGTACGCTTCCTCCGCACCTTTGGCTGCGTCGGGCACGTCAAGATGACGCGCCCACAGCTCAAGAAGCTCGACGACAGGAGCACCCCAATGGTGTTCATGGGCTATGAGACGGGCTCTAAGGCGTACAAGATGTACGACCCCGTCTCAAAGCGTGTGCATGTCTCGCGCGATGTCATCTTCGACGAAGACGCGCGATGGACTTGGGAGGCGTCGGGAGAGGCCCCGACAAGCAGCTCCTTCACTGTGGAGTACCCGATGTACTCTACAACCTCGGGAAGCCCGGGAGGTGTGGATCCGGAAACCGCAACCCCGGGTATGATGTCCCCGGACACCCCGACGTCAAGCAAGGTGGGTCCCGGGAGGCAGTTTGTGACCCTGCCAACAGCAAGGTTGGAGCTGTTCGACGCCGACGACAGCGTTGGCGCCCCCCACAGGTTTCGGAGCATGGGGGATCTCCTCGGCGAGGCTGCGACAACACCGCAACAGCCTGCGGAAGAGGACGTTGATGACGACGACGTCTTGCATCTGATGGCCGGCGAGGAGCCGAACACATTCGCGGAGGCCGAGCAAGAGGATTGCTGGCGCCACGCGATGCTGGACTAGCTGGTGTCGATCAACGACAACGCCACTTGGACACTCACCACACCGCCTGCTGGGCACCGAGCCATTGGGCTCAAGTGTGTGTTCAAGGTCAAGAAGGACGAGCACAGCGCCATTGTCAAGCACAAGGCGCGCCTCGTTGCAAAGGGCTACGTGCAGCGTGAGGGAGTGGACTTCGAGGAAGTCTTCGCTCCGGTGGCAAGGCTGGAGTACGTGCGGCTCATCCTTGCCGTGGCTGCTCACTACGGGTGGGAGGTACACCACATGGACGTCAAGTCGGCGTTTCTCAACGGCAACCTTAACGAGGTGTACGTCTCCCAGCCTCCAGGTTTCGTTGCCAAGAGCCACGAGCAGGGCGTGTACAGGCTACACAAGGCCCTGTACGGTCTCCAGCAAGCCCCAAGGGCGTGGAACACCAAGCTCGATGCAAGCCTCGCATCCCTTGGGTTCTCACGCAGCGCTTCTGAGCACGGCGTGTACCCGCGTGGCACCGCGAACACGCTGCTCATCGTCGGCATCTACGTCGATGACCTGGTCATCGCCGGGGCCGAGCCCGAAGAGGTTCGACGCTTCAAGGGAGAGATGCATCGTCTCTTCAGCATGAGCGACCTCGGGCTGCTCCGGTACTACCTCGGTCTAGAGGTGAACCAGGAGGGTGGTTGCATCACGATCATGCAGGCGGCCTACGCCGCCAAGATGCTTGAGCGGGCAGGCATGAAGGACTGCCATGCCGTGCATGCTCCAATGGAGGCACGACTGAAGCTCAGCAAGGATAGCTCCGAGAAGGCGGTGGACGCTACGCTCTACCGCATCATCATCGGGAGCCTCAGGTATCTCGTGCACACCCGACCGGACATTACGTTCGTTGTCGGGTACCTGAGTAGGTTCATGGAAGCCCCGGCAAGCGATCATCTCGCTGCCGTCAAGCACCTGCTCCGGTACATTGCGGGTACGCTCACACATGGATGCGTGTATCGTCGTGGCGGCGGCGAGAGCTTGGTCGGGTACAGCGACTCCGACCACCCTGGTGACGTGGACTCCCGGAAGAGCACCTTGGGCATACTGTTCGTTCTTGGGAACAGTCCCGTCAGCTGGCAATCGGTGAGGAAGAAGGTTGTCGCCGCTTCTTCGTGCGAGACGGAGTACATCGCGGCAGCTACAGCGGCATGTCAAGGCATTTGGCTTGCTCGTCTTCTCGGTGAGATGCTGAATCAGGACACCGCCCCTGCACTCATCTTCGTCGACAACAAGTCGGCGATTTCCCTCTGCAAGAATCCAGTGCTTCACGACCGCAGCAAGCACATCGATCTCCGCTATCACTTCATACGTGATTGCGTCGAGAAGGGCACGGTGATAGTGGAGTTCATCAGGACAGGTGAGCAGAAGGCGGACATCCTGACAAAAGCTCTTGGTCGCGTTCGGTTCCAGCAACTGCGCGACAAGGTCAGGATCGTCGACGTCAAGCCCCTTCGACAGGTTTGAGGGGGAGATTGTTGTGTCAAACCCAGTCTACAGGATTGAACACAGCTGCTGTTGCTTAAGCTAGGCTTTCTCCAGTCCAAAAGCCTGAGGTAGCTAAGTAACGTGAGGCTTTCTCTGGTTAGAAAGGAGCTGAGTAGTGGACGATGAGTAGTAGTAGTCTTTCTCCAGTAAAAAGCCTAAGGTGGAGAACTAGTATTAGACTTTGTCAAAAAGGCTGAGCTGAATTAGTACTACAGCTCATGTAGTACAGCCTCAAGTTTGCAAGCATCCCTATAAAAGGGCATATGCACCTCCGTTGTAAATCACTCTTCCGAGCAATAGCAAAACAACAAGCCAGTTTCTCCTACTAGTGCTAGTACGTGAGCTCCTCACTTCATGTGTGTGTGCGGCAGCAGCTTGTGTGCAAACTGAAACATCTAGCTAGTTCTCCTCTGTTAAGTGTACAAGTGAGAGCTAGTTACTAGTAGTTTGGGCTAACACCAACCAAACACATCCATGCCACCCGAAATCAAATCAAGTCTGTCTTGTTTCTCTGCTCAAACTTAGTACTTGCCGGTCTAAATTTTATCTAGTCTCCCAAGCAACTATCCTTGTGTTCATAAGCCATTATCCATTTAATCACTTGCCTTTCTTCAAGTTATAAGACTTCACTTGCTTATTCCTAGCCCAGGTCTAATGTGGTGAGTTGTTCATACTTATCATTTACCACAAATCCCAGCAATCTGTAATTTCACTTGCTTCCTGGAAAGATGCGATCGTTTGACTGCCACAGCTTAGTAAAACTTGATATTGCCTAACATTTTCTTAGTTGGACTGGTAGCAAAATTCGTCTTGCACGCTTGTCAAATTTCATGAAAACAGAATTGGCAACTTGCACGAAACTAAGACATGTCAAATGCTAGTCTAAATTTGTGGATGACGAAATGCTTCGCCATTTTTTGGCAGGTTTGGATTCGCTATAGTTCAAACTCTGATCTAATATTTAACTACAATATTTGTCATTCTCCTGTTTCGCCCATGACCAATTTTTGATGCTTAACTAGATGGGCACAAACAAAACCAAACATGCCTTTGTGTTGTGGAAGTTGCACATTCTGTTTTAAGGTTACTTCTTGACTTATGGAGGTTGTTTGACCCATTCATGTGGCACATTCACTAAAAAACTGTTTTTTCAGTAAATGCAATTGTATTATTTATACTTAACTTCATATATGTTTGATGAAGTAGGTGTGGGATCTAGGAGGACAAGAAAGCCTACGCACTTCATGGGCGACATACTATAGTGGAACTCATGCTGTCATCGTGGTAATCGACAGCACCGACCGTGCTCGGATCAACATCATCAAGGATGAGCTATTCCGGTTGATTCAACATGCAGATCTTGAAAACACGGTGGTCCTTGTGTTTGCGAACAAGCAGGATCTCAAGGATGCCATGTCGGCGGCTGAGATTACAGACGCCCTGTCCCTCCACAGCATAAAGAACCACGACTGGCACATACAGGCCTCGTGTGCGATCACTGGTGAGGGCCTCTATGATGGGATGGGATGGATAGCCCAGAAAGTTGCCGGAAAGGCCACGGCAAGCTGACCACAAAAACATTGTGTGTTTCGGTGAATTTGTTGGAAAATGGAGGCAGGATGGGTTTGTTGTTCCTGCCATTTCGGTGTTTATTTATGCATACTCCCTCCGTTCCTTTATGTATGTAAGGTGTACTACCTTCGTTTCAGTTTACAAGTCCTACGCGTATATCTAGCGTATATCTAGGTTGCCAATTTGATCACCTTAATATAAATTATATAACACCAAAATTATATCGTTTGAAAATTGAACATCTGAAATTTATATTGGTATATTTTTTGTAATATCTGACTTGTATTAGGTGGTCAAATTGATGACCTAGGGATACGTGCACGCCGTGTAAACTGAAAGAGAGGGAGTATTATTTTCGGCACGGTGATCAAGGCACATAATTATAGACATGTGACGACGAAATTATCTTTGGCAAATTTGTTGGTTAGTCACAAGTAAATCAATTAGACTAGGAAAATAAAAGATACATGCAATCCCATTTTTAGGGATAACAACAAAATTATGAGAAATTATAAGAACCAATACACCTTATATAAAGGAATGGATGGAAATTTAATAAAAAACAAATACACCTTATATAAAAAAACGGAGGAGTATATGAGAACTGTGTACTCCCATTGATCTGAATATAAAAAGGCAAATTTGCAAGCCATCTGTGTGATCAGATCGACTATATGCTTCTAAGATTCAGGACATTATATAGGCTACAACGCGACATAATAAGATGTATGCGGATGAATGTGCCTCATGAAGTTGGCGATCGCTTCTTCATCTAGGAGAGGAGATGCCTGTTTGGAGGAGAATCGTAGGTTTTCGTCTTTGGTATTTACTAGGACAAATGCCAGTGCGTTGCATCGGACGAAAAAAGAGGCACAACCTGCTTCATGTGACATTATGCACCATCTTTTATATTCAATTGTAATAAACGTCAATGATAAGGTTAAGGGTTAAAATTTTATTTTTATAAAATAAGATTTAACATTTACATAAAAATTAGAATAGTTTTTAAGAATAGTTAACATTTTTATGAATTTTGAACATTTCTCTGAAAAAGAACATTTTTTAACACATGTTTTTCTTGAAAATAATGATATTTTAGGGGTAAGAATTTTTTGTTTTTTTAGGGTTAAGAGCATACTTCTGTATAATATAATTTTAAAAATGTTTTATTTTTCGAAAAATATATTTTATCCGCATATTTTTGTGCAGCCTGCTCCATGTGCCATTGTGCACCATCTATTATATCCAATTTTAACAAACATCGATGATAAGGTTAAATGTTAAAATTTTCTTATTTTTTAAAGTTAATATTTACATAAAAATTGTAATACTTTTTTTAAGAAGAGTAACGTTTTTATGAAATTTGAACATTTCCCTAAAAAAGAATATTTTTTGAACACATGTTTTTCTTGAAAAGAATGTTATTTTAGGGGTAAGAATGTTTTTGAGAACTTTTTTCTGAAAAATGTTTTTTTTAGAATTTTTGTTTTTTGAAAAATGTATTTTATCTGCAATTGTTTTTGGCACTTTTTGGGCTTGGCCCAAACGACTCGGCCTACACAAAAACACGCACGCTATAAAAAAAAGGAGACACTGTCGTTGCGAGATCCCGCCAGCCTCGCGGCCCTCGGCCGCCACTCCGACGGGAGAGCGCCGCCACGCTGGTGATGAACCCTTCTCCGCCGCCCCCTCCTTCTTCCCCGTGCTCCTCTCGTCTCCCTCGCGCCTCCTCTGCATTGGCGTGCCGGCCAAGCGCAAGGCCTCCGTCCATGGCAGACGCTGCATCGGGCCGCTCCGGCAAATTCCAATGCTAATGAATGGCTGATACACACTAAGCAGCAGTTGGCAAACCATCTTGTTGGGTGGCAGGATTTCTGACCTTAGTAGGTTTTGGAGAATATCATTGCCATTTAATCAAGGCTAGAATCTGAAGCTTGACTGAAGAACATAACAGAAATGAACTTGACTAAGTAAATAGATCAATAACTCGTTTGCTGGTAAGTACCTAGATTTTGATATTGACAAAATCTAACCCCAAGACCAGTGATACTGACAGCAGAGAAATGCTACACGTTATAGGCGCTCGTGTAGCCCGTCTGATGCCCCTCGGCCAAGCACCTCCATGACCCCCCTTCATAGTCATCGATCCCTCTTAGGTCACTACGCCATTGTCCTCTAGCGTTGATGGCCCGAGCCGGCCCGCGTCCTTCTAATCGCGGTCATCATTTCCCGCCTATGCTGCTATGCCCCTGCTTCTTCTGTACCCCATTGCCATCTTGCTCTTCCAGCTCTTCGCGCGCCAGCTATTCCCATATCCGGCCACCTTGCTCTCTGCATGCATGGCACGTTCTGCTCTACCTCGGTCTACCGAGATGATGGTTGTTGAGGAGGCCTTGAAGCAGAGGGCCCTGCTCGCCACTCTAGGCGACAACTGCTCTGGTGTCTCATACGTTAAGGTCACCGCCATTCTTGCTACCCAATTCTTGCTCGTCCCGCCGACTTCTACGTACACCGCCACCTACAAGAGGATTTCCTTATGAGGTTCCCTCGCCCCCGAGGTGCATGCTCGTGTTGCTCTCAGAGACATGTGCTCCCGATGTTTTCTCCTGCTCATCCACCCCTGGAGTCGTTCCGAGCGAGCCGAGCCCATTGATGTATGCTTCAAGATGGATGTGGATATCACAGGTATGCCCGACCATGCTTGGTTCCTCTCCTCTGTGGAGAGACACCTCACACCATTCTCCAAGAGTGAAAGCATGGCATCAGAAACGAGCTCCGGCTCTGACATGCTGGCATTCAAACTCTTGCTTGGACAACAAACCCTATGCCAACCCTCATGACTCTGATCTCCTGCTCCCTAAGCTGGACGTAGTCCACCACGACGCTGACCCAACCAGTGTGGAGCACTTCGCTCTGGTCATATTACCCCACATGGTCAAGATCTTCGTCACCCATTCCGCGCCGGAAGAGCTAGTAAAGCTGAGAAACCGGGAGAGCCAGGTAGTGCTCCTCGCACAAAATCTTAAAGCATAAGCTCGTAAAAATACTTATGGATGACTAAGCCATATTCACCGGTCAACACTGCTGACATATGGGCACAAAAGATGCTGACGTGTCTGCTTACATGTGGGACGAGGCATTCTATTTTTTGTGATGATGTGTCGTTTGAATGGTCAACAATTGTGACATGTGTCACATCCCTAGTTCTAGTAATGCCTAGTGCTAGCATCTGGTGTTGCATCATGTTTACTTTTCTAACCCAGGACAAAAATGATGGACATTTTAGAAGGGCATTTCAGGTTCATTGAAAAATATTTTAGTAAACTCTAGTTGTTTTCAGGGGGTGCTGGGGGTTCTATCATCCCCATTTCAACTTTTTGTGAAAAGTAAACATGATGCAACACCAGATGCTAGCACTAGGCATTACTAGAACTAGGGATGTGACAACATGTGTGCCCATTGTAGTGCTGAGGTGAATTCTGCCAAGCGGGTCCATATGTGGGTGACGTGGCTTCTTACTTGTGGGTCCATACGCTTGTGAGGCCGTTCATGACCGTCACAGTATTTAGATGCGCTCAATTTGTATTATATTGCAATTGGCAGGCAATATGAGATAAAATTGATTTTTCAAAATAAATTTAATATGAATTCATGCAAAGTCAATCCAAATTCCGCACTCGTTGCTTTTGTTAAACCGCAAACTTGATGATTGTCAAACAAATTGTCTAAGACATTACAATAGCCAACCACGGGGCACAACCACAGTATAAAAATAGACATATATGACTTAGTTTCATTGCTCACATCTCATATGATCCCAGCGACGCATTCCGGGTGATGAACTTTGGCAATCCATCAATGTCATCAAGTCTCTTTTTGAGATCCAAGGTTTTCACTTCCTTTGCATTTTTTACAAGGTCATCTTCTTCTTGTTGCTCTATGGGGGCAGTATTCATTGATTCAAGACGCTTATGCAGAATAACATGCCCAATTTCAAACTTCCAATTTCTGCCTCTTGCTCTGGCAGAGCCTTCTTGACACCTTTTAATTTCTTTTGGTGCTCTGCACGGGTAATCTTCACAGATTGTTGGCCATGGTGCTTATCTGGCATGAGATGCTTCACAACTTCACGTTCTAGCTCACGCTCTTCCAGAGCCTTCTTCACAGCTTGGTATTGTAGCAGCTGACATGCCAGGGCCTTCTTCATAGCATCTACTTCATTATGCTTATTTACCATGGCTTGCTTCATGACTTCTGATTGTTCCTGCTGCACTGCCAGGGCATTGATGACCGCATCCGATTGTTTTTTCCGGGGCCAAACACTTGCAGTAATGTCATCATTTGAGAATACTAAGTTTCCCTACCGACAAAATTTATAGAGATTACAACATATAGAATAATTCCAAATTGTACATGCATCTACCAAAGTACACAGTGGTTGGGTGAAGAAAGGCAGTCTACTAATTAAGGAAGTGTTTACAAAAAAGAGTTCAACTACTCACCGGTTGAACCCGCTTTCTATTGGATGGGATTGAGCTTGGGGGTGCATATGAAGTTAGAGACAAGAGTTTTTCGAACTCTTCATGTACCATATATATAGCCTTAGTCACTATTATAGGTTGATGATGATAATATTCCTGCCATAATGTAGTTGAAGACATTATACTGTAGACAATTTACATTATGTATGCATTGTTACATAAAGTAAACATATTGTAACCATAGATGTAGTGTTTGCAATAACAATGTCCTCTACATATGTAATGGTTGCCAAATCTGCATCCTTGTGTTCATTTTTAGTGTCACTGTCTATCAGGTCTTCTTGATGGTTTGGACAGTGAACGGGACCTCACAGGGAAATCTGTGAGATGACCGAGAAAGCGAGGTATAGAGTTGGAAAACTCTTCATGCCGATACATGTCCTTCTTTTTCATGCCATCACTAATCTTCTCTTTGTTCAGACATGAACACATCAGACCCGTCCAGAAGCATGGTACGCAAGCAACCCGGCGGATGCTTTTCAGGACCCAAAACCCCACACGCACGGGAGGGACCCCGCCAGGGTGCACAACGGCTATGGGCTGCCTAGGTCGGTCTGACTGCCCCTAGGGCCTCGAGTTTTGCCACCCTGCGACAAGAAGAACGGACGAAGAGCGAGGAAGAAGAAAAACAATGGAGAAGATAAAAGATTAAAAAAAATGGTAGATGATTGTTCGATTGTGTTTTGTTTCAATCGGCCGTCACCTCCACTATATATAAAAGGCGGCTGGACTTCCCGTACAAGCAAAGAATTCATCTATACTTTTCTTAAAAGAAAATTATATCAATTCACTTCCTAGAGTCCTAGCTCTAGTCTAATTCGGATTCAACCCGAATCTGGCCCAAACTTTAGCTTGATCTTGTTTTGCCTCTCCAAGATGCATATCACCTTGGATTGAGACGATTTATATATCAAAATCGATCGGATCGACGAGATGAAACTTTTTCTGGTTGTAAGTTTTTCCATTTGAGGCTGTATTGAGGGACGAATAGCTCATGCGACCCATCAGACTGGTTGTGTGATCCTTCGCGCCATATTTTGCCTCGTGGTAGGGCCGTACTCTGATGGCTCTAACTTTTGCATACGATCTCGGATTGAGACGATTTTTATATCAAAATCGATCGATTCGACGAGACGAAGACAATCCTTGTTGAACATTTTCTCTTACGAGGTTGTCTTGGGGCTTAATCGGTCAAACAGTACTCGGAATATGAAATCCTAGTAGTTTGAGCATTGTTTCAGGCTTCGAGACGAGATCGGATGGCGATGGCCCAAACTTCAAAGATGTTCATGTCAACACTACAGAACTTTTTTGTATAGAGCACTTCTTCATTTGAATCCATGTTAATAATGTTTTCTTCCATGCCAAAATCTGGTGTCAACACATGCCCCCCTGTTTTTCGGCAAAGCAAGCGTGCCAAAAAATAACTTGTACTGTGTTGGTTCTAAGGAAGACGACAACACTCCATCAGCCATTTTGCATGTGGAGAGGGCAATAAGTATATATCGGTCATTAGTTTTTTGAATCCTTGATGCAAAATTGGGCGAAACCTTCTCAATTTCATTAACAATCCGGTGATAAAGTTTCATAGATATGTATCTCAAAGCCATCGTCCGAACCATATTGTCCACCCTTCTGCTAGGTTCATGCAGGTAATCAACAATGAGTTTTCTCGAATCCTTGCTT
The DNA here is from genome assembly GCF_018294505.1 of Triticum aestivum. NCBI lineage: Eukaryota > Viridiplantae > Streptophyta > Magnoliopsida > Poales > Poaceae > Triticum > Triticum aestivum. The sequence goes on from NC_057804.1 coordinate 340,388,613, forward strand.
TTGCCTGCATAATAATTTCATTAGTTGCCGAAGCGGTGGGCTTCAGTTCGGCCTTACCTATGTCGGTGAGACCAAACATCGGCTATTGATAGAATTGCAATACACCATGATCAACATGGTAGCCGGATGCCTGCTGTGCCAACTCATTCGCTCTCCAATTGTCATGTCTAGATATATGAGCAGTATTAAAGCAACCCAATTGGTAAATTTTACATCTAGACATACCTTAAAATAAACTATAAGTGATTCGTCAAAACATTGATAACCTTGAATATTTGTTGAACTTCTCATAATGAATCACCGAACGCCTCAATATGTGTAGCATCTATGGCAACCAAAGGCTTGTCTTGCTTTCCAATCGACTAAGGATGATGTTCGAATACTACACCGACCGTGCTTTGACATATTCTTACGATGATGGATAAATATCATCCATTAACATAAGGTCCATATAAACTTCCTCCACCAAAGCAAGTATAGTCGAAATAAACAAATGAAATGACAAATCAAATATTTCGGCCCTTTGGATCAACAACAATATGGTAGCTAATCAAATGTATAGGGATTTGGTAATATTATTTCATGATATAAGAAATTATATTGCATCCATTGATCTAAATAATCCCATGGAGGGTGACCGATCATACCTGGGGATGGATTCCATGGCAAAGACATCAATGACATTTTTGGGGAATATGGATGATGTGCCAACCCAAGATTTTGATGGGGGTGATGCAAACCTTTAGCTTAATTGTTTTTGGCTTCCATCCTTCACTTTCTTCACTTTTGTGACACTTGTTGCAATAGAAGGTTGCACATCATTGTGATTTTGATTGATCCTCTTGGGAACCCATGCCATGTTCTTCTTTTTCAGCTCTTGTGCACTAAGATTTTGTAATTTCTTCTTTTGCCAATACGATAAGTCGAGTGGGAACCTTGGCTGTGAATCTGCTTCAACCAATGGCAACTCTTTTTTGGCCTTATGTACCCTCAACTTCTTTTCTTCAGATTTGGCACTTTGATTTTTAACAATTGATTGCTTCACTTCTTTGCCTTTTGTAGCCAATGTCAACACTTTAGTTGGATCTTTGTTATTTGAGATCATATCTGAAGTAGCACACTTACGACCATCTTTCTTGACCCGGTATACTTGCTTGACCACCTCTTTCTTCGTCCATGGGGTCTGTACCGATTTCTTTTTATTGAAACGGTCTTTAACATAGGATTGTTCATCAAACTTTGACCTTCTTGGAGCTACACAATGTTGGTGAGATGGTCTAAAATAAGATGGAGAATGCGCTTTTGTATCATACCTGTCCACAAAGGATATGGATTTACATGAGCATGGGGAGGCATCCACGGCATTGGCATTGGCGGCCGAAAATAAGGATATGAATATGTTGCATCGAAATTCCCACTTTGCCAATACCGATCCTCATAATTGTGCCTAGGGGGTGATCTTGATGCTTTTGCACTACTTGACCCATCATCACTTTTTTCTTCACTTGCTTTTTGATATTTAGCTAGTAACTCTGTGAAAGTGATATTTGATCTCTTAACCTGGTGCTTATTTCGGCCTTTGTTTCCTATGGTTGTGCTTGCACTGATCTCTTAACTTTCTTGTTGCCCCTAGTACTTGGCGTCTTTTGTGCAACCTTGATGGAATTCCCGCCTTCAAGAATATATTCATTATGCTCTTGAACAACTTCTTTACTTGAAAACTTGATCCCATCATCCACTATTTTTATGTTTTCGTCATTTAATGAATCAGCTTGAAGAAGCCGATGCAAAAACTTTTTGCCATCAAGATCAATCGGAATAGATTGGTCATCCTTTGGTGTTTCTGGAAATCATCGTCCTTTATCAATGGTCGATTTGACTATTTCATGAAACATATTGCAATCCTCAAAATTATGTTTGAACGAATGATGCAACCTACAGTACATTCTTCTTTGGATAGATGGCTCAACATGGTGATCAAGAGTTCTAATATAATTATTTCTTAACACCAAATCAAAGATTTGATCACACATGTTTGAAGTGAAGGTATACCTTTTATCTTCTAGCTAGTCTTTCTGTGAGAATGGCTTTGGAAGTAAGCAAACGAATGGTTCATATTTGGCATCCCCCCATTAGGCCATGCATCGTGTTTTGCACTCTATCTCCAATATCTTTAAATAAGAAACTATAATAGCATCGGTTTTCTCAAAATATTTTAACCTTGGCTTTAAATTTCTGAAACAAAACTAATTAGAACACACATGTCTCATCTGAGAACAAGTGTAAGCCAAGTATGAAACAAGCAAAGCTACCCAATTAGATATGAACTTTAAATAAAACAACAAGGAAAGCTTCGATTGTAATAATTTTTCACTATTTGTTTTTCTGAATGATGCAATATGTTGATCGATATGCTTTGTGACAATCTGATTGCTAACAAATAAATTACCCTTCTTCATTGGTCTCTCAATATTGCTCATGAAGATTTTTCTAATAGATGCATCAACAACAAAGTATGAACAAATCGAAATATAAGTAAATTACTTGCTAAAAATACCTCTTCAAATATGTTGGGAGAACATGATGGTAGTGTGACTTGAAAATTATCTTGCTCCGTCTTTGGTTGGCTCCCCAACGCCTTTTCATCATCTTTTTCTTGATTCCTTCCATAATTACCTCAAAGATCCTTGTCAACCGATCATTGTTCGACTACTTGTTCTTGTCCTTGAGGCTTCTCAATTTCTATGGCATGGAACTCATAGGGCAGGAAGTAGGTTCTGTTAACTTCAGAAAAATCAAGCATGGTCGTTTTGCTATGCTTGCCATGCCCTTTCTCAATAATGCTTGTCTCTTTGGATTTGATGGACTTAGAATATATACTACTTGATCTGGCTTTTTCAACCGAAGCACTTCCATGTTCCGAATCATCCTTCTTTTCATTGATTCTACCAATTAGCAATGCTTCTTTTATTTGAGCCAATTATTTTTCTGTTTGTTTCTGGTGGTGAGCGGAAAAATTGGCATTAATTTTTTTCTCAAAGTCAGCGCACTCCAGATAAGATTGCCCGACAATGCTTTTAGACTCTTTCGGCAATGACACACGGGTGTTGCCGAAATTTTGCAATTGTGTAGGGGGTGTATAATATGATGTAGTACTAGGTGAAGGCATATGCATTGTTGTAAACCCATATTTTTGCTCGCTAATTTTATCAATTGGCAAAGATTCATCTTCTTGCAAAACTCTAGCTTTTATTGCCGCATAATCACGAAATAGCCCCTTTTCATGTTGTTCAAGGCAAAGAGCACTAATTCTCTTATTTTGGTCTAAACTCTTCAATGCAGCCACCACTACCTCATCTTCTACAATATTGGGCACAACCGCTCCTGTAAAATTTACATTTAGTCGGCTATGACCAGGAAGGTGTGAAGCCGAATTATGAACATATACAGTTGTGTATGGTGCTGAAAAATTACCGACATGAGGTGTAGCATATGATAGTTGAGAGTAACTAGTTGAATAGCTAGTAGTAGCATGGCCAATTCTCCCGTCCATCGGCATGGTTGAACTAGTATATTGCAAATTAGTTGCCGATGAATAAAAATGTGAAACACGGTGCCGCATGCTATTGGAAGTTCCTACACGAGGTGTTTCAACTTGATCGACCAAAATCATCATGTCATTCATCGGCATAATGATTTGCGGGGTTTCCAATGCGTGAGAGTTGGAGTACATATGGTACATGTTACTAGCACTACAAAAAAAAGACATCCGTGGCATTTTGGGCCGAATGAATTTTTTCCTGTCATACATATGACACTTCTATGACGATAATTGTGATAAAACCTTGTATGATCGTAGATGTGGTGGGCTCCTACTTCTATGGCAAAAAATCATGACAGAAAATGGGCTTTTCGTCCTGGGCGGGCCGGAGACGCAGCTGCATGACATTCTTTGGGCCGTCCATGACAAAAAAAACCGTGGTAGAAGCGAGGGCGAGGAAAATTTTGGGGAGTTCCCGGTTACGGTGGGCAGTCGGGGGCCGAGTGATGCGCGTTTCTCTCATACACGTATGCGTGTGTGTGCGAGGCGTTGGCTCTAACTGATCCCGAGCGAGGCGTTGGGCTCTAACTGAACCCGAGCGATTGCACTGCAGGCTACGCGTTACTGAACCCGAGCGATCGATCGATGGCTGTTAACTGAACCCGATCGAGCGATTCCTTCGCTACTGCTGCTAACTGAAGCCGATCGATTGGATGAACAGTGAGCGTTGCGGGGGGGGGGGGGTTGGATGAACAGTGAGCGGTGGCGTTGCCTCTGGATGAACATTACCCCGTGGTGTGGATGGTTGGATGAATAGTAGACGATGGAGGGGTGCCCGTGGAGGGGTGGTTGAACAGTAGTCGGTGGAGTAGCGTGCGGTGGAGGCTGGATGAACAGGAGCCCGTGGAGGCTGGAGGAGGTCGACGGTAGCCCGTGGAGGCTGGAGGAGGTCGACGGTGGAGATGAACAGTATCCCGTGGAGTCCCATTTTGCGGTATGCCACACCCCTTGTCGGTGTCAAAACCGGCGGATCTCGGGTAGGGGGTCCCGAACTATGCGTCTAGGCGGATGGTAACAGGGGACAAGGGACACGATGTTTTACCCAGGTTCGGGCCCTCTTGATGGAGGTAAAACCATACGTCCTGCTCGATTGATATTGATGATGTGGGTATTACAAGAGTAGATCTACCACGAGATCAAGGAGACTAAACCCTAGAAGCTAGCCTACGGTATGATTGTTATTCGTCCTATGGACTAAAGCCATCCGATTTATATAGACACCGGAGAGGGCTAGGGTTACACAGAGTCGGTTACAATGGTAGGAGATCTACATATCCGTATTGCCAAGCTTGCCTTCCACGCCAAGGAAAGTCCCATCCGGACACGGGACGAAGTCTTCAATCTTGTATCTTCATAGTCTTGGAGTCCGGCCGATGATGATAGTTCGGCTATCCGGACACCCCCTAGTCCAGGACTCCCTCAGTAGCCCCTGAACCAGGCTTCAATGACGACGAGTCCGGCGCGCATATTGTCTTCGGCGTTGCAAGGCGGGTTCCTTCTCCGAATAATTTATAGAAGATTGTGAACACCAGGATAGTGTCCGGCTCTGCAAAATAAATTCCACATACCACCGTAGAGAGAATAATATTTACACAAGTTCAATCTGCTGACGTATTTTGTGGCGTGACGTCACACCACTACCAAGCCTTTACTCGAATTGTTTTTATTGTACCACCTCAGCGCGTTTAGCGAAGCGGTTTCCTTGGCACGTCTTGTCGAAGCAGAGATCGTGTTCCCCTTATCCCGGGATTCCCATTAATACGGACGTGGGTAACCCAACCGCGCCCGTTGCCACGCCCCCTCCATCGAAGGCGGGTTCCAAACGGTCACGGGGACGGCTCTTGGTATTCTCCCTCTTTATAATGAGACCAAGGCCCGTTCTTTTTCTTCAACCCTCAATCGAATCCGCCCCTCGCCCCGAGTTCCAACACCCAAGGCTCCAGATTCGGGTACTTTCGACCTTCGACAATGTCCGGCTCCGACCTACGAGGCCGGTGGATGCCCTCCTCTGTCACGGAAGAGGACGTGCTCAAGCTGAGAGACGCCAGGTACTTAACCTACGAGATCTCGCATAGGTTGCCTGCCCAAGGGCAAGTTATTCCTACTCCCGAGCCCGGCGAGAGTGTTGTGTTCGTGTCTCACCTCCGTCGGGGTTTAGGCTTCCCAATGGATCCCTTCGTGAGGGGGCTCATGTTTTATTATGGGCTGGAATTTCACGACTTGGCTCCGGAGTCCATCCTCCACATCTCATCATTCATTGTCGTCTGCGAAGCCTTCCTCCGCACTACCCCTCACTTCGGCTTGTGGCTCAAAACCTTCAACGTGGAGCCGAAGATGATCGCGGGGCGTCAAGCAGAGTGCGGCGGGGCGGTTATAAACAAGAGGGCCGATGCTCCATGGCCCGAGGGCTTTTTTCAGGAGGAGCTCGGTTTGTGGCAACAGGAGTGGTTCTATATCACCGCTCCCAGGGGCAGCAGGCAGAGGCCGCCGCCCGTCTTTCGCTCGGGCCCTCCACAACGGCTGACGTCATGGGTCAACAAAGGGCTTGACTGGGGGCCGTCCAAAGACGTACCCCTGTTGCAGGGCCGGATTCGAGACCTCCAGGAAGGGGAGATCAATCTGGTCGTAGTGACACAGGTTATGGTAATTCGGCGCCTTCTGCCCTGCAAACGTCGCCCCCTCCGCCTGTGGGAATTTAATCCGGAGGGACCACGAGCTCTCCAACACTTCATGGGTTTGACACCCGTGGAGATGTACGAACTGTTCTTCGGATCACAAGAGATGCGTCCGGACTTGACCGAGGACGCTGGCCTAAGCTGCAATCGCCCGGATACTCAAGTAAGTAGCCCTGTGCCCGGACACATTGTTCATTTATTTATCATGGGTTTGCCTTTTAACCAGCTATCCCTTGAACAGGAGTGGATAGCGCAAGCAAAATTGATACGGTGTCCGGCCCCCCTCCCTGAGACCACGCCGGATCCCGTGTTAATTAAAATGTTGGAGGTTGCACCTTCGGAGGAGGGCAAAGGGGAGCACAGGGAAACTACCACCTCTGCCAAGGAGGCTTGCAGTAAGGGGGGAATCGAGGGTCCCTCCCTCCAGGGGGAGAAGAGGACCGCTTCCGAAGACCCGGAGGCCAAGGCCTCAAAGCGGGGAAGGAAATCACCGGAAGGTCCCGTGCCGGGAAGAGCCCCGGCCGCACAGTCTCCCCAAAGGAATCAGCCCTCCAGCGAGCCGTAAGTAAAAAAGGGGGGTTTTGTAATAGGGGACATCCCTACTTTATTTCTAAGGTTAACCGAAGTTTTCACCTTGTAGTTCGGATCTCAGCCCTTCTCAGCAGAGCTCATCTTCGGGGGACCTTCGTCCGGAGATGATGGAGAGCGAAACGCCTCCATCTGCCGCCCCGTCAGGCGGGGCGGACGACCCTGAGGTGTCGTCACGGAGGGTCTCCCCGAGTCCGGCGGGGCCGAGGAGTTCGGCACCCACTGGAGTACGGCCGGTGGAGCTGCAGGATTTGCTCGAGAGGGCGTCTATCTCAGAAGATCACCGCACATTAATGAGTATGGTGATTGAAAGGATCTCATCCGCCGAGAGCGGGTTGTATGAGGCCGTCGGAAGTTTACTGACGGGGTTTGAGGTATGCAAAAAATGACATACCTTTTGACAGTTTTGCACATGGAGTGCGCCCTGTATAGATAGTAGCCCCTGAGACTTGGTATGCTGTCGAAAGTGACAGCGTGCCGAGGATCATTATCTCAGTTATAGAATGTTGCCTTTCCTATGCAGGTGGTGGAACGATCGGTGGCCAGCCGAACTGATGGAGCTGCCGAGCTGAAGCGGCAACTCGACGTTGCGGATGCGGACATCGCGCTGGTCAATAAACGACTTGACGAGTCACAAGGTAAATGGTTGCTCCACGGTCACCGAGTAAGGGAGCTGATGCCCGTTTCTTACAATTTGTATGCTTGATGCAGATGGTGCCGCTGCTGTGGAAGACCTTCGAGCAGAGCTTGCTCAAGCCAAGGAGCAAGCCAGGAAAAGTGATGCGGCTGCCTCGAAGGCAGCAGAAGAGCTAAAAGCCGAAAAGGCTGTTCACTGCCGAAGCAGGGAGGAGATGGCCGGAATGGCCGTGAGATTAAAAGATGCTACCGACCGCTATGAGGTTCTTGAAAGAGAACGCCGAGCGGAGCAAGAGGACCTGAAGAAAGCCGTCGCCGAAGCCAAGGATGCCCGTAGTGCGATGCGGGCTATGAAGGAGGAACTGCGTCAGGCCGGAGACATTGCGGCTGGAAAGCCCTTTCTGCTGCGTAGGAAGTTCACGGATCCGAAGTATGCTCAGTTGGGCCAATTGTGTGGTGCGGAGGATCCTTATCTGGATTTGGCGGCGAGTGCGGCGGACGCAGTCGTGCACTTCCGAAGCCAGAAGGATCACGAAATGGAAGAGCTTTTCTGGTCTCAATTCCATAGTCCGGAGCGTCCACTTCCGTTGACTGATCGGTTGGCGGAGTGGGCTGAGCTGAATAGGTTGTCCGGACTTGCCATGACAGATGTGGTGGCTCATCTGTGGCCAGAAAGGCCCAAGCCGGAGAGTTATTTTGGCTTGTTGCAGCAATTCCTTGGGGCGGTGCCGCATATCGAGGCGATGCAGCGGTCGGCATGCATAGAGGGTGCGTGGATGGCTCTTGCCCGTGTTAATACAAACTGGGCGGAGATGGATGCCACCGCTGTTGCATCCCGGGGTTCGGACAAAAGCCGATTACCCGCCGAGCACTATTTTGAGGAAGTCCTGCAGGGCGCTCGTTTAATAGAGTCGCAGTGCTCGAAAGATGTTATGTTCAAATGACGTGTATGATTTGTGAGATCATGTTTATAATGCAACAACTTTTTATACTTGTGCGTTCAAGTATTGAACTATCTCCTGTGCGGCCGTATATGTATGTATAATCTGAAAGATGGCAGTCTTTGGCTTCAGCCCCCACGCACATGGTGCGGGGGTGTTTGCAAAAGAAAAGCGCTTTTTCACACTTAATCCAACGTCTTGGTCCTTTGAAGGAGGTGATAGCGTAGCAAACTAGGCAACCGGACTATAATGCTTTATCACTTTCACTTAGCCATAGGAGCTCGAAGGTGGGGCTACGATATAGCCCCTAGAGGCACCGCGCTTCTCCGAACTCGGGGCGCGTATGTGCCTGACCGGGAAGCGGTCCTTCGTCAAAGCGGAGGAATTCTAAACAATCCAGTAGTCGATCGAGTGGTTGACCAGTCTCTCGCTATATCATGACAGTCAGTTTTCGGCTTTCTCTACTGAGGTGCTCGCCCGGCCGAACCGGGGCACAATCGCAGTAGTTCTCCTGGTGCCGCGTTAGCCGATGGAGCGGAACGTAAGGCAGCAAAACACAGGAGCCGGGCAAACCCAACATTTGACCAAAGACATGACTCGGAGCTGATGCATATAAGGCCTAACTCGAGACGCCGAACACTCCCTGAGGTATTCGGTCTTTATGATACCGGGCAGAACAATGCCCTAAGCCCCTAGTGTCCAGGTACGGGCGAGAACTTCTGACGCGGCCGATGCCAAAACGCCAGCCTCCTCCTCGGTTATGGTAGGAAACCGGGGGATGTGTATCAACAAGAGACAGTAAGAAAGGTTTACGCAGGGTCTTAATCTGAAAAGAATCCTTGTAACGGGTCCCTGCTGCACGTCTGCGCCTGTGTCTCCGTTGTGCTGTATCCTGGACGGGTGTAGCACGTGCTTCATCTGTAAAGGAGAAGAACTTAGTTTGGAAAAAATATCGTGCAAAAGATGTATTAAAATAAAGTATGATAAAGTTGAGCTTTATTGGCTCTCATTGTTTATACGTGCAGCCCCTTGTAAAGAGGTATGCGGCGGGGAAGCCCCTTGTTTATTTATGCCGGACTCGCCTAACCGTGTCCAAGGTCTGAATGACCTGTTTTTAGGGGCTTTGACCAGCAAGGTCGGATTAGTGTGCGGCTGTCAAAGCAGTCTCACGTTTTCCGTGGTCGAGGAACACTCAGATTTACCCTTTACTGAGATTATGCCGCGTGGACCAGGCATTTTAAGCGTAAGAGACGCGTAATGCGGTATTGCGTTAAAGCGGGCGAATGCTTCGCGTCCTAGTAGTGCTTGATGGCTACTTTTGAATGGGGCGATATGGAAAATGAGCTTTTCGCGACGGAGGTTGTCGGATGAACCGAACACGACCTCTAGTAGTACAGAGCCTGTACAATTGGCGTAAAGGCCAGGCGTCACTCCTTTGAAGGAAGTGCTGCTATGGTGAATTTTGGTAGGGTCTATCCCCATTCTGCGGACGGTGTCCTGGTATAGCAGGTTTATATTGCTGCCGCCATCCATTAGGACTTGTGTGAATTGTAGTCCGTCGATTATGGGATCCAGTACCAAAGCAATCCCTCCTGTGTTTCGAACGCTTCTGGAGTAATCCTGATGGTCGAAAGTAATTGGTCTAAACATCCAATTCCGGGACTCTTCTTGGGTGGACCGTGCGGCGCGTGTTTTAGCAGGTGCCGCACTATTTTTCCGTGTTATCACATGAAGTGAGTTCACTGTTTTGACCTCTAGTGGGAAAGTCTTCTGTTTTCCGGCGTGCTGCTTGTGGGGTTCGTCGTCGTCTTCGCTTGGTGTGTCGAGCCCCTTGCGTTCGGTGTTAAGTCGGCCGGACTGCTTGAAGACCCAACAATCTCTGTGGGTAATGGTTTGCAGGCTTCCCAGGGGTACTATGTATTTGACATATCCTATCCAATTTTTTTAAGGTTGGATAGCTCATCACTGTTGTCCTTGAGGGGCAGTGTTTTATTATTTGGCCGAGAGCTTTTGAATCCGGCGTTGACCGCCGTGCTATTTGGGCCATTTTCCTTATTCCAGACCTGATCTTTTCTGCGTCGTGATTTCCCATTTCCATGCCTGACTTCGGATGTACTCGGGTCGCTGGTGCTGCATCTAGCCAGCCAGCTGTCTTCCCCCGCGCAAAAGCGGGTCATGAGGCTTGTTAGCGCGGCCATTGTTCTTGGTTTTTCCTGGCCGAGGTGTCTGGCGAGCCATTCGTCTCGGACGTTATGCTTAAAGGCTGCTAAGGCTTCGGCGTCCGGACAGTCGACTATTTGGTTCTTTTTGGTGAGGAACCTGTTCCATAATTTGCATGCTGATTCTCCGGGCTGTTGAGTTATGTGACTTAGATCGTCTGCATCCGAAGGGCGGACATAAGTCCCCTGAAAATTTGCTCAAAACGCATCCTCGAGCTCTTCCCAACTTCCAATGGTATTTTCCAGGAGGCTTTTGAGCCAATGCCGAGCTGGCCCTTTGAGCTTGAGGGGTAGGTATTTTATGGCATGGAGGTCGTCTCCTCTGGCCATATGTATGTGTAGGATATAATCCTCCAACCAGACTCCGGGGTCTGTTGTTCCGTCATATGCCTCTATGTTTACGGGTTTGAATCCCGCTAGAAATTCATGATCCAGTACCTCATCGGTGAAACATAGTGGGTGTGCGGCGCCCCTGTATTTAGGTGTGCCGTTGTCTTCAAACACTCGGCGGGTTGTGTTGTTCCCTGGAGTCTTCTTTTTTGGCCCATAGATGGACCTGACCGGGACATCCTTTTTGCGAGGATCCTTATGTGGATCGTGTGCCGGCTTGTGTGTGGCGCCGCTTGCCGCTCTTAGCCTGTCATCTGGTCGTCTATCCGGCCAGGCGGCCTCTTTCTTTTTTGACTGTGAGGGCTCCACGGCCTCCTCGTCAAATTTGGGCAGCAGCTTGCGCTTTGGGTAGCTCTTTGCCTAGTGATTATCACCGCATTTATCTGCGGTATTGAGAACTTTGCTCCATCTCATTCTGAGTGTGTCCTCTACTGTTTTGAGCTTCCGCTTTTGCTTCTTCAAACTTCTTGCAGTGGCGACGAGCCTTTTATGAAGGTTCTTATGCTCCGGTGATGTGTCCGGCGTGAGATCGTCTGGACTGTTGTTTTCGCCGGGGATGGGTTGCTTGTCCAATTCATCCTGTTCGGATGGTTGCTTGGTGGCATGTTCGTCGCCTACTGCTTCGCTCTGCTCTAAGGCCAGGTCAGTATGGGTGCCGTTGTTATCGAGGCGGGACTTCGGGCGGCGCTTGCGTCGCCGTTTTGGTTGTTTGTCGGGGGAGTTGTCCTTCGCCACGTCCCGTTGTTCCTTGTTATCGCTTCCTTTTGGCGCATCCACCATGTATACGTCGTGAGTTGAGGTGGCTTTCCAGTGCCCAGTAGGCGCTGGTTCTTGGTCGTCTCCGGCATTGTCGTCCATACCGTCGATGTCTTCATAGTCGAAGTCTAGCATGTCGGTTAGATCGTCGACAGTGGCTACTAAGTGGGTGGTGGGTGGGCTTTGAATTTCTTCGTCATCCACATCCCAACCGTCCTAACCGCAGTCCGGCCAGGGCTCTCCTGATAACGAGAGATACTTTAGCGAACTCAAGATGTCGCCGAAAGGTGAGTGTTGAAAGATGTCCGCAGCGGTGAACTCCATGATCGGCGCCCAATCGGATTCAATTGGAGGGGGCGCGGGAGGTTCGGAGTCCGGCGAGTAGTCCGGCACCTCGGAGTCACGAACTTCATGAGGGACAAGGTCAGTGTTCGGCTCTATCGCCGTAGAGGTTGCAGCCACCGAGGCGGTGTCTAGCCACCCGTCCTCGATCTACGCAGCTGGCTCCGAATGGAAGATCGGAGCGGACTCGTGTGCGGCCTCCAGGGCACTGTCCGGCTGCCGAGCTAAATCGTGCCCGTCGTGATAGTGCGGCGCGCTTGGCTGTGGCTCGAATCCATTGGAGATCAAGTCCCCGCGGATGTCAACCGTGAAGTTCAAACTTCCAAATCTGACCTGACGGCCAGGGGCGTAGCTTTCGATCTGCTCCAGATGGCCAAGCGAATTGGTCCACAGTGCAAAGCCGCCGAATACGAAGATCTGTCCGGGGAGAAAGGTCTCACCCTGGACTGTGTCGTTGTTGATGATCGAAGAAGCCATCGAGCCTATCGGTGACGACACAGAGGAACTCTCAATGAAAGCACCAATGTCGGTGTCAAAACCGGCGGATCTCGGGTAGGGGGTCCCGAACTTTGCGTCTAGGCAGATGGTAACAGGAGACAAGGGACACAATGTTTTACCCAGGTTCGGGCCCTCTTGATGGAGGTAAAACCCTACATCTTGCTCAATTGATATTGATGATGTGGGTATTACAAGAGTAGATCTACCACGAGATCAAGGAGACTAAACCCTAGAAGCTAGCCTACGGTATGATTGTTATTCGTCCTATGGACTAAAGCCATCCGGTTTATATAGACACTGGAGAGGGCTAGGGTTACACAGAGTCAGTTACAATGGTAGGAGATCTACATATCCGTATTGCTAAGCTTGCCTTCCACGCCAAGGAAAGTCCCATCCGGACACGGGACGAAGTCTTCAATCTTGTATCTTCATAGTCTTGGAGTCCGGCCGATGATGATAGTTCGGCTATCCGAACACCCCCTAGTTCAGGACTCCCTTACCCCTCCCGATGAACAGGAACCCCGTTTCGACCGTAGGAGGTCCGTTTCCTCTGTTTTGCGGTACGCCACACCCCTCCCGATCAACAGGACCCCCGTTTCGACCGTAGGAGGTTCGTTTCCTCCGTCTTGCGGTACGCCACATCCCTCCCGATCAATAGGACCCCCGTTTCGACCGTAGGAGGTCCGTTTCTTCCATTTTGCGGTACACCACACCCCTCCCGATCAACAGGACCCCCGTTTCGAATGTAGGAGGTCCGTTTCCTCCGTTTTGCGGTACGCCACACCCCTCCCGGTCGAACACAAGGCCGTTTCCTCCGTTCTGCAGTACGCCAGGCCTCATTTCCATCGTCTGTTCCGTCCAAGCCCTCCCGATGAACATGACGACGCATTCCGTTCTGACCCAGCCGGTTGGCTCCCACGCGTTCCGTTGCTTCCTGATGAACACGACGCATTCTGTTGTCTCCCCATGAACACTACGCATTCCGTTGCCTCCCCATGAACACGACGACGACGCTGTTTGTCCGTTCCGACCCAGCCATGTACATGAGCCCTGGCCGTACGTATGCGCGAGTAGGCGTTCGAGACCCCGCCTGTATGTACACATACGTGGCCGTATTTTCTTTCTTTCACCCTGGCCGCTGTATGTACGTGTACATGCTACGTGCGCACCTCTACTACGACACGTGCGCGCCTCTACATCGACCAGTATATATGTACGTACACGTTCGTGACCAGAATGACAATGCTATGTACACTTTGACCAGGTGGGTCCCAACTATCAGGCACTTCCCTGCGTGCGAAGATGTAGCTGGTGGGTCCCAGCAGTCAGGGGGGCGAATCGTTTTGTGTTTTTTGCTCGGACACACTTCCTTGCGTGCGAAGGTGTAGCTGGCGTGTCACGCCCAATATGCGACCCTATCCAAAAGGAACTCGAAGGTCCCACCAAGGATAGACCCGCATATTGAAACGCTTTTGCAAGGTGGATATCCTTACATCACCATTACATAATAGATGGGGATACATACATCAGGCATACAATGCCACACGAATACAACATCACAATACATAAGAGCATCATCCAGCTACGGATGAAACACAAACAGAAACTCAAACGACATCCACCCTGCTAGCCCAGGCTGCCGACCTGGAACCTATCCCCTGATCAAAGAAGAAGCAGAAGAAGAAGTCCAATACAAGCAAACATCGCTCTCGCGTCAGGATCATCGCGAAACCTGTACCTGCAACTGGTGTTGTAGTAATCTGTGAGCCACGAGGACTCAGCAATCCCATTTCCATGGGTATCAAGACTAGCAAAGCTTAACGGAAAAGGAAGGGGTAAAGTGGTGAGGCAGCAGCAGCGACTAAGCATATATGGTGGCTAACATACGCAAATAAGAGCGAGAAGAGAGCAAGCAGAACGGTCGTCAACTAGTAATGATCAAGAAGTGATCCTGAACTCCTACTTACGTCAAACATAACCCAAAGACCGTGTTCACTTCCCGGACTCCGCCGAGAAGAGACCATCACGGCTACACACGCGGTTGATGCGTTTTAATACGGATCTGGTGTCAAGTTATCTACAACCGGACATGAACAAATTCCCATCTGCCTATAACCGTAGGCACGGCTTTCGAAAGATTATACCCTGCAGGGGTGTCCCAACTTAGCCCATGACAAGCTCTCGCGATCAACGAAGGAATAGACCTTCTCCCAGGAAGACCCGATCAGACTCGGAATCCCGGTTTACAAGACATTTCGACAATGGTAAAACAAGACCAGCAAGACCGCCCGATGCGCCGACAATCCCGATAGGAGCTGCACATATCTCGTTCTCAGGGCAACACCGGATGAACACTACGTACAACTAAAACCAACCCTCAAGTTTCCCCGAGGTGGCGCTGCAAGTGGCTCTGGTTTGGACCAACACTTAGACAAGCACTGGCCCGGGGGGGCTATAATAAAGATGACCCTCGAGAGAGCGACTCCCAAGGGAAAAGTAGGTGGTGGTGAGGCAAATGGTAAAACCAAGGTTGGGCCTTGCTAGAGGAGTTTTATTCAAAGAGAACTATCGAGGGGGTCCCATAAATCACCCGACCGCGTAAGGAACGCAAAATCCGGGAACATAACACCGGTATGACGGAAACTAGGGCGACAAGAGTGGAACAAAACATTAGGCAAAAGGCCGAGCCTTCCACCCTTTACCAAGTATATAGATGCATTAATAATATAAGAGATATTGTGATATCCCAACCAAAATCCTGTCCACCATGGAGCAATCTTCAACTTCACCTGCAACTAGCAACGCTATAAGAGGGGCTGAGGAAAAGCAGTAACATAGCCAAACAACGGTTTGCATAGGAAATGTGTCAAAGGTTAGAGGTTCATGGCAATTTGGGATGGCTTGATAAACAGGTAATAGGTAGCGCAGCATAGCGATAGAACGAAGCAACTAGCATGGCAATGATAGTAGTGAGATCCAGGGTAGCGGTCATCTTGCCTGAAATCCCGCTAGGAAGAAGAACGAGTCCATGAAGAAGACGAATAGATGAAGCCACGAAGACGAACCAAGTGTAGACGAACGAATCCTCACGATCGCAACGAAACATGAACTAACAAGAAGAAGCACACAACAAGGTAAACACACCACACATGAGCAAGGCATGATGCACAAACAAGCATGATGCATGACAAGACTACATGAAGCTACTCATGGCAAGAGACGATGCAAACAAGAGCAACACATCAAGGCAAGTTTAAATGAGGCCGGGAACAACATATAACAATTCCGGTAAGTCCCCATATGCAAATTTCGAAGTTGGTCCAGATCTGAATAAACCTTATGTTCAAGTTGTTAAACAGCAAGTTAAGATGCACAAAGATGATCTACACGAGATTCTAGTCAAGTTACATATAAAGTTCATTTAGTTCGGAGCTACGGACTAGAAGATATGAGCAACACAAGTTAAACATGGCATCGATGCAAAATGCATACAAACATCAAGCAAACACCTCAAAACAAGGATGCAACATGATAATATGAAACTACATGCAATTCTAAGCAAATTTCATATAGAGCACACTCAAAACGGAGCAACGGTTCAACATACACACACTATACAAGTTATAGCAACAATCTGTCCAAAACAGCAACTAGGCATATTGCAAGCATCAAAACAACATGCTACAGCACTCCAACATGATAACAAAAGGCATGGAAATGATGTACAGGTAAAGCACAACAAAACATGAACCCTGAGCTATCTCCAGAAATCACTAGAACATACTCAAACACACATGGTAAGATTGCAAGTTATAACAATTTCAGACTTTGCAGAAAATAACATCACGATGCAATGTTTAGAGCTATCAAACAACATGTTACAGGAACTTATCAAGGCAAAAAAAGGCATGGCATGAATCTACTAATTGCATAGATCAAAAGTCATTTAGTGACCATAAGCCAAAAAGGATCAGAAAATATGATGGCACTCACGTAAACATAGCAAGTTATAATACAAATTCAAACATGGCAGGAACATAATTATGAAGGCATGTAGATGAGCTTGTGCAAATCACTACAGAGCAAAAGATGGCATGGCAAGGAAACCAACAGTAAGAAGGCATGTTTGTGAAGCTAAGCATGGCAATATAAAGGTCATAGGGTGCATGGATCACTAGGAAAACACATGGAAACAACTAAACTTAATGTTAACAGGCTAGCAGCAACATTATGAAGCAACTTTGGAGCAAGATATGAACAAGCTACAGCAAGCTATAAATACTACCAGGGGCATGGATGGATAGAGGATGACATGTAGATCAAAACATGTTTATACAACATCTCCAGATTATGCATAGAATGATTAGTAGCAGCATGTTTATATAGTATCATGAAATAACAGATTCAGCCTAGCAAAACAGCAACATCATGTACCCTACTTAACAAGCTTGAATCACTCACCACAAGTCATTGCATGACAAGATACGCATAGCATCATCAAGAAGACATGTTTGTGAAACAAACCAAGTCAAGAACAAGTCCAAAGCATGCAAGGATCAACTATAGCAACCTTGGCCAAATTGAATAACATGTAAACAATCTGCCAGGAAACATTTTGAAGCAAAAGTAGAGCACGAAAAGGACATGCTAGACTACTCCATAATTGCAACCAAGGGCATGAATGGATAGAGCATAACCACATGTTCAAAACACCCTTACTGAAGTATCTTAAAATATGCATGGATCTCTTTGTAGCATCATGTTTACATGACATCAAAATAACAACAGAACAGGGACTAAAATCAGCAACATCACGATGCCTAGTTTGCATGCTTGTGCTAGTAACCACATTGACCACAAAAATACATGGTAAGCACCTCTGTAAAAAAGACATAGCATAGATCAAAACACATGAAGACATCAACCTCATAGGATGCACACATCAATCATGGCAAAAATGACAAAAGAGCTCGTTCTGATAACAGACAGCAGAAAATATTATGAAGCACTCTTACAATGATGATTGAGGCATCTAGATAACCTCAAATGAATATGCTGCAATGGAATGAAATGATGTACTCGTTGAGGCGAACAATTTGACATATTACACGCACGAAACGGAGCTACGGATGCAGAGATACGATGTAACAAACATGGCATGATAATGACAAAATTCTGGGACTTGGACGAAAATATACCCTTCGAAAAGTCAAACCGGGACGAGGAGATCCCGGGACGGAGCGGACCGGGGAGGCTCGGGGCGTTTGGATCGGGGACCGGTGGATCTGGTCCCGATCCGGATCCGGCGAGCTGCGCGAACTCCGCCGAGCTCCGCGAGCTCCGGCGATGATGAGGACGACGGGGAGGCGCGGCTCGTGCCGGGAGGAGGCAGCGGCGGCCAAGGGAGACGGGGCCAGGCGCGGGTCGGCGCAGTGGTGCGCCAGCGAGGTCGGGCGGAGCCGGCGAGGAGAGGCCCGGCCCGGGAGGCGCGCCCGGAGGAGCACGGCGGCGAGGGCTCACCGGCAGGAGATGGATCCGGCGCGGGGGCGGCTCGGCGGTGCACCGGAAGCGGCGGGGGCGCGGAGGCGCGCGGCCGGGACGGCGGGGGCCGAGCGGGATCCAGGCGGCGGCGCGGGGCGCGGGCCCGCGGGGCGCGGCAGCGGGCGGCGACCGGGCCGCGGGGTCCGGGGACGGGCCTGGCGGGCCGCGACGGGTGCGAGGAGAGAGAGAGCGGCGGCGCGCTGATGTGGCAGAGCGGGGTTGGCTGGGCGCGGCGGCGGCGGACATGTCCAGCCGTCGCAGATGCGTCCGGTGGCGGCGGAGGGCAATTTTAGGGTTTCGAGGGTTTGGACTGCGAAATTTTTGGGGGAGGTCTAGTTTTATAGGTAGAGGGAGCTAGGAGAGTCCAAATGAGGAGCGGTTTTCGCCCACACGATCGTGATCGAACGACCGAGAGCATGGAGGGGAGTTAGGTGGGTTTTGGGCCACTTTGGAAGGGGTGTTGGGATGCAAAGAGAAAGGGGTTTTACGGTTACCCGGTTAACCGTTGGAGTACCAAACGAAGTCCAAATGGCACGAAACTTGACAGGCGGTCTACCGGTGCTATATCAAGGCCGCTTGGTAAGATTCGGTCCATTCTGAGAAAGTTTAACACCCACTCACAATGAGAGACAAAAAGGGGAACGCCGGAGGGCATAGGAGCGCCGGATTGCAAAACGGACAACGGGGAAAATGCTCGGATGCATGAGACGAACACGTATGCAATGCAATGCACATGATGACATGATAAAATGCAACACGCAAGCAAATGACATGGCAACGACAGCGAATAACTGGCAGACACCTGGCGCATCGGATCTGGGGCGTTACATGGCGGGTCCCAGCAGTCAGGGGGCGAATCATTTTTTTGCCCGACGCACTTCCTTGCGTGCGAAGATGTAGCTGGTGGGTCCCAGCAGTCAAGGGGTGAATCATTTTTTTCGTGAAATACGGTGGCTCGTCCGGTTGGTCCCCGCTGTCAGGTGGAGGAATAATTATTTTGCGCGTAATAAGGAGGCACTTCCTTGCAGTTGCCGTGGACCCAGCTGTCAGCCTCTCCACGCACAGTCCACGTCCGATGGAAGTCGTTCCTTGACCACGTTGACCACGCCACGCCGAGAGCACCACGGCGGTGGACGACGGCGAGGCCTAGGAAGGAGATGACGCGGAGCTGGGGAAGATGCGACAGAGGATGCACACGTGGAGAGGAGTACGAGGGTTCACTGGTTCGGCTGCGCTGCCGTCGCCGCAGAATAACAGGGGGTGTGGGTGAGCGGAGGGATGGCCTGGCCAGCGATGGGAGTAGTAGAGGGCGGTGAGACCTCCGTAGCAGCACAGCCGGCCGAGGGAGGCAGGAGCAGGCGGCACGTCCGGCGCTGCTTTGGGCCACTGGAGCAAGAAGACCAGAGGTTGAAGAAGCACGATGGCCGTTGGATGGACATCGTACGGTCACTACAGCTAGAATCGTTTATATTGACTAAGTTGACAAAGCCCTTGGTACATCAACTTAGTAGGCCCACAGGCCAGCTTCTGAAACGGTGCGCCCCAGATGTCAGGGGGAGGAATCATTTTTTGGGCGGGTGAAGCTAGAATATGCGAGATTGAAGAAGAAGCACGGCATCCGTTGGATGGACATTCAACGGCCACTGCTGCTAGAACCGTGTGTTGACTATAAGTTGACAAAGCCTTGCATACGCGTCAACTCTGTTTTTTTAGGGGACGCGTCAACTTAGTAAGGCCAGAAGTGTGTGGCAGAGAACTTATAGCCCATTTGAGATTTGTAAGAACGTGTAGCCCATTTTTGAATTCTAATGGAATTTACTACAACCCATTTACAGTTTGTTAAAAGTATAGCCCATTTCAACCAACCGTTCAAAACAGAATTCAATAAAACTTCCCACATTTTGATGGGATTCAAAATATTTTTATCCCGAAATTTCTAGTCAGATTAAATACAATTTCAATATAAATCTATATTAAGTAAAAATCCAACGAAACATTGCGCTCGCAACAATTAATGAAATTAAAATTTTCAATATCCAAAAATAATATTTTATAAAGTAATTACGTGTTTGGTGCATTTTTTATAGTTACCGCCCAGTTTTTATAATTACATCCCATTTATTATTTCTTAAAGCCCATTTTCTTATTAAGCCTAATGCATCCCTCCTAGGAAAGATTTGCATTCCAGCGGGGCGGAGAATAACAACTTGACCTTGCATGGGTATTCCTAACAAAAAGTATAGCTGGGCTAGCCATTTTCAGCTCGAAAAAAATTGATATCTGGGCTCGATATCTGGCCTTGGCTAGACAGGCCACAGCCCGCCCAGTTAATACCTGCAGCGATGTTTTCGCTGTTGTTCAGAGCAGAAAAATTAATATCTGGGCTAAACATCGAAAAACTCTGCAGTGCTCACACCTAAAAAACACAAATACTGCTCGAGCTGCTTGGTCCCAGCCGTCGGCCGCTTCTTGTGCAATTCTCTCGTTTATTGACTACTCCCTCCTTTCCGGTTTATAGTGCTCAATTAAAAAATCTCACCAATCAAGGTAGATGGTGAGTGGTGGAATACTTTTTGTAGTTTTGCAAAAGCACCTAATTAATGCTCTTGTTATCCTCAAAATATTATGTTTATCAATGCATTAGTTGCAATGCATGCATGCATAAAGTACATGTACTGGCCAATTTTCTCTTAATACTTGCATGCAATGATTTAATGCACCTTGGAATCTAAACATGTGATGGAAAACAACCAAATTGAGCCTTATAAAATGGAAAAACTAAAATTTTGAGATAAGCCCTATAAACCGGAAAGGAGGGAGTACATAGGTTGACAATGGTGTGGGACCGTGATGTCAGGAAACCAGAAGGAAGCAAAATAAATTATAGTTATGTATGTATATATATATATATATTTATATATAAAATAAGGAGGCACTTGCGTACGTGAGGCCATGGCCCTGGTGGGTACCCATTGTCATCCTCTCCAAGTAAAGTCATCTCCTCGCCCGCGCGCGCTTTCCGCCCATAATAGTCAACGCCGTCCGCCCCGCTTCCCGGTGCAGGCAATTGCTCTACCTTCAAACAACACAAGTACCATCCATCCGTCCATCTATCGCCCACATTAATGATACGCGGTTGCCTAGGCGGCTACTCCGGCGCCACACGTCTATCTCTCCGCCGCCCACCATTGCTATATAAACTGCTGCGCCGGCCATAGCCGCAGTCATCCACATCCGTTCCCTTTCTCCTGTCCACACCACTATTGCCCACCATGGCTTCCTCGCGCTCCAACGCTCTTCAGGACGGGCGGACGACGGACCACAAAGAGATCGCAACCATTGCTGCCGACCGGCTGGCCAGCAGGCAGCCGGACGACGACGACGTCCCAATGGAGAACATGGTAGTCGACGATCCGGCGCCAACCCCCTCCTCCGCGCCATCCTCGCCAGTGCATTGCACCATGACCACCGGCGAGGCCCGTGCCCAATATATGGACACGGTGAGGCAGATGCATGAGGAGCAGTTCCGGGAGGTGCAGGCCGCCGCCGCCTACAACCACCATCTCCTCCAGGAGCACCTGCAGGCGGAGGAGTAGATCGCCGCGGAGCGGGCGGAGCAGGAGGCGCTGGTCGACTCGTACCGCTCCGCCCGCAAGGGCCGCCTTGAGCGCTGGCGGTACCGCAAGCGGGTGGCGGAGGCTGCGGCCGCCTACAAAGAGGCTAGCAAAGAGGGTGATGAAGCAGGCGATGCACTGTTTGGCGAGACCGAGGACGAGGCAGAGGACAATGCCGGCTCCGACGAGTCCCCTCTCCGCTGGCGTCGACGAGTCCCTGCTCCACCGAGGCCCCGCGGTGCCAACAACGAGGCAGAGGACACCGCCGGCTTCGCTGAGGCCCCACCCTGCCAACAACGAGGCAGAGGAGATCGCCGGCTCAGCCGAGGCCCCACCCTGCCGGCAACATGGGGGAGGATTTCCACCGCTCCGCTGAGGCGCCGCCCACCGGCAACGAGACAAAGGACATCGCTGGCTCCGCCGAGGCCCCACCCACTGCCAATGAGGCCGTGCCACACAGAAAATGAGGAAGAGTAGAACACAGTAGGTCGCCGCTGCTCGGGTCCAAGTAAGGCCACCGCTACTACCCTCCGGTTGAAGCCAAGCTAGGCGGGTTGACCATTGACGGCCGGTTAGCTTCTTGGCGGTGACGTGGAGTCGAAGAGTTGCGCTGGAGAAGAACGTTGCTTCTACTTAACTGCTGGTGCAGTTGGCTGACTGACACGTGGGCCCAACAGGCCACATGTCAGTTACGCAACTGCACCTGTAGTTAAGTCACTGAAGCTTCTGTTCGACTCAGCGGGACACAGGTGGGTAGCTTTGGTTAATTAATTATACCTCCAGCGCACCCCTTTTTAGTTGAAGAATGTATGAAATGTAATGAAATCCAGCATGTTTATATGAAATCTGACCGTGTATGAATGAATTTATTTCAATTAGTTCGAATTCCTGTATCACTGGCATTGGATGAACATGCAAAACAATACGTACTAGCATTATTCCCAGGGTGATCACCTTGTTTGCAGCAGTTTCACATGTACTCCCTCCGGTCCTTTCTTGTCTGCATACAAGTTTTGTCTGCAGTCAAAGTATCTCTACTTTGACCAATATTATACAAAAAAGGATGCACTTTCACAATGTGTGAAGTAAAAAGGAACAGAAGGAGTACAAAGAGTTTGAGCAGCTTTTTAGCGTTTCTGTACATTGCAATCAAACACACAGGCCTGGCAATTCATAGAGAATATTCAAAACAATCGATGATTATGCATCTCAGCGACTCACATGTCAGAGGCAATATTTACTTCACAACTAAAGAATAAAGAAAAAATTGATCGACGCTGCTGACAGCAAAGGTCGTCCCATTCGAAAATATCAAACGCATGTCTTGCTAAAATCAATGAGCAAAATTTGACAAGGTTGTCCAATTCCATAATATCAAATGCCTACAATTGTGGAATGGGCAGGGTTTGCCATCAGTTCAGACATTGCATGGGACCTCGTGCTAAATAAACCAACTGTTCTTTTTGTGCAGTTCCACCAAAATCAACCAAATTCGCGTGTAGCTTGTATGATTTCGCCCTTATATGTTGCAACGCCTTGAACTTATTGGCACCTCCTTTCTTGTGGTGGAAATGAATGATTCGATGTATTCATGAACATTTTGTGCAGTTCCCATTGAAATCAAGCTGAGCAGCCTTGTTTGCACAAATACAAAAAAGTGATTAGTATAAAGCAAACTGTACTATGAATTGACAGTTTCAACAGGCACCTACATGGTCCATGTAGAGCACACTTTTAGAAAAATGGAACTCACCAGAAAGAATCCTAGAACACCATTTTACTCGCGCATCACAGCAAAAAAATGGAGATTTGTCAGTCCTTCTGAGCTGAAGTTAGTTTGGTCTTGTGGGGAATAATGTAACCATCCTTCAACTGCTCCGTCTGATGAGAAGATAGACATGGCTTCTTCATCCTGGCATAATCGGAACTAGTCACTTCATGTACTCCATATTCTTCTTCAGAGGAAGATGATCCTGTTGTGCAAAGACAAGAGGACAACTAAATGTTAGCATCCCTGTTTGCTCGAAAAAAAGGAAAGGAAATATTTAAAACAGCATAGATGAAGCACTTCTCAAGGACAATACCACTTTTTCATGACAGTATCTAAACAGTAGCACAACGCCAATAGATATGACAAAGCTCAATCATATGGATGAAATCAGTGGGCGAGTACCAACCTTTGTCAGGAGGCTTATTGTGTAGAGCATACATATGAAGCACTTCTCCGGAACCATCTGTTGCTATCTACGGTGGTGGCCATGCTTACTATATACTCCTCAATTAGTTTAATGTTTCCAACATCTTCTTGTGCAGTTGCACTAAAATATATGGTATCTTCAAAGAAGATCCCTGTTTGCACAAGTAGAGATAATTACATATTACATTAAGAGTGGCATCAAATCAGTGGCAAAACAATTGTTCGTTCCAGCCATAGCAATAAATTAAGATGCAAAACTATATCATTACTTGTGTCATCATAGTTCCAGTGCTTCATTACAGCACCGGGAGTTGATTTTTGTTTTTCTTCCACTTGTTCTTCCCCTTCATCACTTGGTTCAATTACAGATAAGCTTCGCCTTCAATGTAAGATTTGGCATGTCAATTAGGGAGCACAAGTATAGTACTAAACTTAATTTTCTGATGGAAGTGGCAAAATACAGGCCAACAGTTGTGAAATATCCTTATCTTACCTCAATGGGATATTACGGTGCACATACAGATTGGAAGTCTTGTCTCCATTTGTGCAGTTCACTAAAATCAAGCAACATTATCGTACAAGTAGCACAACATATGAAAGCACACTGCAGAATCATGTGAAAGAAGGCTAGTACTGACCTCTCATGATGCGGAATTCAAACAACTCACAAGAAGAAGATCTAAACCAAATTCTCCTTAATGGATAGGAAGTAAGATCTCCTCTTATGCAGTTCCACTAAGATCAAGCAATCAAGCAACGTTGTCGATGTGACATTTTGGTTGAACTGCACAAAACACTCTTAAAACAAAAGTGTTTTGTGCAGTGCAACAAAAGGTCACAATGGCAACGAGGTGAAGTAGATAACCCTATTTACACAGAGGTGCAAAGGAAACAATTAGTGGTCAATAACGGTGGATGACACAGAAGCCAACAAAAAGATGCATCTACCTTATCTAAATGGGAAAGAAAGCAAGACAGTAGCATTTCTCAAACGGTGGCATTGATTTATATTAACATAGAGATTATATTAACAATAAAATTCATTAAACATGTAATTTGCTTTTAACTGTGGCATTGCATCAATTTTCCAGCGGCATTATTAGAGGGTGTTTGTTCACAGGGACATTTTGGCGTAGGGACTAAAAAAACTCTGTGTCAGTCCCATCTAAACCAATCAGGAGGGATTTTTAGGGACTAAAAGTGGGCATTTGGGACTAAAGAAAGAAGACCCCGAGGGAGTCTATGTGGGGCTTTTTCCAACAGTTGCCCGTGCCACGCATCGCACCTTGTCTCTATTAGTTCATTACTAGGGGTAACATGGTCTTTTAGCATGTCATTTAATAATCTCTAGTCCATGTTTAGTCCCTGGAACCAAGCAGGTAGGGACTAGGGAGTTTTTAACCAAACAAGGCCTTAGATTAACAACAACTAATGAGTTGCACGGGACAGTGGACGCACCAGCACCATGTGCATCTCCCTACCGATGTACTGTGGTCATGCACAGTCTGTTGCAACAAAGAACAAACAACCAAGGAGCATATTTGTGTTGGTCCCATTTTTGTTATCTTTAGACACCTTTCCCCGTGTGAGCGCAACAAATCTAGTCCTGCTCAAACTCTACAGCCTTGTCCCTTCCTTTCCTTTTTGAACTAGTACTTTCGCCCCTTCCTTTCCTCTTTGAACCACGTCCTAGATTTATGCGATACAACTTTCCCCACTACTTTCCCCCATTCCTTTCGTCTTTGAACCACATCCTAGATTCATGCTATACAACTTTCCCCCTTCATTTCCTCTTTGAACCACATCCTAGATTCATGCTATATACAACTTTTCGCACTACTTTCCCCCACTCCTTTCCTCTTTGAACCACGTCCTAGATTCATGGTATACATGCAGCTAGAGAAATTCATGTGGAGTAAGTAAATTATACCTTAAGGTTCTTGGGGCGTGGTTCGGTGGGCGACGAGATGGCGGCGAAGAAGAAGGGGTCAGAGGCCCTCCCGCGCCGCCGCTGGGTGAAAGTGAATAGCTGCGCCGGTAGTGGATTCCCTCCCTCACCGACGGTGACAACGTTAAGCCTCCTTCCCTTCCTGACGGACGGATCCTGCCGGCTCTTTGAGCAGCAGTGAGGGGAGAGAGAGGCCAACGAAGTCTTGTTTAGATCTGTAGAGGGCGAGGGAGTGTGAAGAGAGCAACTACAAGCGCTGAGGCTCGAGCGTGTATATATATACTGGAGAGACAGTGTGAAGCATGCAAACCCTAGAAAACAAGTGCTGAGGCTGCAACTTATACGTGATGAGGTGATTATACGGTCACTACGAGATCGTATAGCTCCGTATCCATCCATTTTGACCAGTCAAAGAATCCTCCTGGCACAAATTATGCTTAAGTGTAGTTATCGAACCCGAGACCTCAAGTTTGATGAGCGAACAGGCTAACCAGCTACACAACCCTCCCGTTATGTTAAACGAGAGGAAAATAACCTTTTATACATTCCTGCATTCGTGTGACAAGCATGCCATGTTTTTTGTGTGTGTGGGAGTCATTGGGATTTCAATCATAATCGTGTCATGTGGCTTTGGTGGTAAGACTATCCAAACTGGTGCAGAAATAATGCAGCCTTAGTCACCTTACCTCTCTCCACGTAGTATGTTGGGTCCCACCAGTCAGAGGGTGAAACAAACAAATTAATAAGAAAAACTAAAAGCGCCAGCGGTGTATCTTAGCTCACACATCTCGCTACTGCTCGGGAACACTATCCAATTGATCCCTCTGTTCGCTCACGTACTATTTTAAGTGAATCCTTATTATAACATGCACACAAATGTTAGGCACTTGTATTCGACTTAAGTCAGTGTGCCACCGTATCTCGTATACTTACTACTCCCTCCGTCTAGGTGTAATAAGTTTTAGAAGGTGCAACGGGACCAAGGTGCGTGCGTGTGCGTGTGTGTGTTTAACAGCATGTGTGTGTTAGAGAGAGCGGCAGATCGACCTACTCCTACAGAGAGATGGTGTATAGTGTATGATTTTAGCCACGAGAGTCGGTGCATCCTCTCGTTTCCGGGCGTGTCCGGTAGGGACATGCAGACAGCTGCCACGCCCTCTCCTGACCAGCCTGGCCCACCCAAAGCATCTCCATCGCCCGCGCATGCTTCCCGCCTGAAACGGCCAGCGCTGGTCCAAAGAATCGGTGCCGCATTCATGCTCGGGCAGAGCGGACGCGACCTCTCACTGGCGCAAGAGTGATGGTTGCTTCGTCCGTCCAACTTACTGCTGGGTCTATGTGATTTGACGGCTCATTGGTCTTTATTACTGAGGTGGTAGGACTGCTGGATGTCCCACGCTTTCAGCGAAAGGAGGTACTACTACTACTACTAGATTACAATTTTCTCCATTCTTACAGCGAAGGAGTGCAAGAGCAGTGAAAACATGCAGGCTCAGTGATTACATGGCCCACCGCACACTATCACCATGCGACACCTAACTCTTTACATAGTACTCCCTCCGTTCCTAAATATTACTAGATGAGTCCCCGCGTGTTGCCGCGGAACAGCCGTATATCTCTCTGCGCAAAATTATCGATTTCATAGAACTAAAAAAAACTCTATAACCACATGACAAATGTGGTAGACAAACTAAATAAACTCCCATCATCATTTAGATCATCCCACGTAAGGAAAAACGATCAGCCAACTCCTACTGCATAATGGGATTATATTTTTCTTTTTGACATGTTAATGGGACTTAAAAGCTAACTTACATGCATGCTAACGGTGCATGATTGCATGCAGACATGTTGATGTGATTTAAAACCCACTCACATGCATGCCACGGTATTTCTGCATGCTTGCATGTGGCTTAGTGCGGAGCCTCTCAACGTCTAGATCAGACGGCTATTATGGACTGATTTAGTTCATCTAACGGCCACATTAATTTTGATGATGTGGCTCAAGGAGAGGATAGAGAATTCCTAGTAGTGGGGGCTAGCTATTACTAGTAGATAAGTCTTTGTAGAGATTCCACTAGGTGAACTACATACGGAACAAAATGAATGAATCTACTTAAAATGCATCTATATACATCCACATGTGGTTCATGGTGAAATCTCTGCAAAGACTTATATTTAGGAACGGAGGAAGTACTAGTATAGTACGTACTGTAATTTATCAGCGAGATAAATTTGTACAATGCTAAGCTTCCAGCTTCTGTTACATGTAACTTGCGTCCAAGGTTGCCCGTTGCAACATTTCACCAAATACAAAGGAGACTAACATGCATGCTATTGCATCTCAATGATTGTCAGATCATAGCAAATATGTACTCCCTCTGTTCCAAAATAAGTGTCTCAACTTTGTGCAAACTTTAGTACAAAGTTGTACTACTAATAAAGTTGACACTTATTTTGGAACAGAGGCAGCTAAAGAAAAAAATGATCCATGCAGTCCCTAGCCCTTGAACCATGAACCCTGACCAGGCTTCAATTTGCTGGTAACGTTCGAGCTTCCTAATAAATGAAGTTTGCAACTGAGGGAGTCCTGGACTAGGGGGTGTCCGGATAGCCGAACTATCATCATCGGCCGGACTCCAAGACTATGAAGATACAAGATTGAAGACTTCGTCCCGTGTCCGGATGGGACTTTCCTTGGCGTGGAAGGCAAGCTTGGCAATACGGATATGTAGATCTCCTACCATTGTAACCGACTCTGTGTAACCCTAGCCCTCTCCGGTGTCTATATAAACCGGATGGCTGTAGTCCATAGGACGAACATCAATCATACCATAGGCTAGCTTCTAGGGTTTAGCCTCCTTGATCTCGTGGTAGATCTACTCTTGTAATACCTACATCATCAATATCAATCGAGCATGACGTAGGGTTTTACCTCCATTAAGAGGGCCCGAACCTGGGTAAAACATCGTGTCCCTTGTCTCCTGTTATCATCCGCCTAGACGCACAGTTCGGGACCCCCTACCCGAGATCCGCCGGTTTTGACACCGACATTGGTGCTTTCATTGAGAGTTCCTCTGTGCCGTCGCAATCAGGAGGGATGCCTTTTCCTGTCTTTAAAGACGGTGCCATCGTCAAGGGAGCTTTGGCCACCGGCCAAACTATCCGGCTAGGCGGTTTTCTTATGACCGCCTGTTCGGCCGCCGCTCCGACAATGACCTCTCAGGTCATCAAAAGCGATCTTCACGTCAACTCGGAATTCGCCGAGCAGCTAGATCCGATGGAGCTCTCCTCCGTAAATGAGCTCTTGGATCGCATCGCCGCCCTGGGAGTCGCTACAGACTACGATCAAATTGGGCTTAAAACCGATCTGAGAGAAATTAACTCTCCCCAGGCTACCCACCACGTTGTCGTGGTAGAGGAACAACGCGGCGACTCTTCTTCTATGTTAAAGACCAGTTATGTCCGGATTCCCGATCCCTTCATGCCGGATTCCCGCGGAGGGACGGACGTCAATCAAGTACTGAACCTAAAGTCAGGCATCGGACCAGATTTGTTGGATAACATCCAGCAATCCAAGCTTCCAAATCCGGAAACTTCTCGGCCTTTGAGCCTCAGATTGGGCGGGGTTCCGAATTTAATTCCGCCCGCCCACCCAAACATAAGCGATCTATCTCAAATACGGCAAGAGCCCGATGAAACAGTACATCATTACTGGGCCAGATTCCTCCTGGTCATGGACAGGATAAAGGACTGCCGTGAGGAAAGCGCAATCTCAATTTTCTGCAACAATTGCACGGACAAGGGAATCATGAACGCCATAAGTCGTCGCGAAGTTACACGCTTCGCCGACCTGGCGACCATAGTACAAAAATACTGTGCGATGGAGAGTGCCTGGAAAACCGAAACCAGGTTTTGGGACAATCCGGCCCTGAATACAACCCTAGTTCGAAATAAAAGGGTGCGTCATACTCAAGCACCTGGGTTAAAAACCAAAAAGCAAAACCCCCCTAAAGGGCACGGAACCGTACTAGAGGGATGGCTCAACGGACCCTGTAAAATCCACAGTACAGAGGGCGCCACTCCAACACATAGCCTTCGAGCATGTTGGATACTACGGCAGGTGGCCAAAAGTGGCGAAGGTTTTCTAGCCCCGGGTAACCAGCCCAACAGTACCAGTACGGTATTAACAGTCTTCGAGACTTTCGCATCAAATAATATGCGGAAACGAACAATCCGCAGCCTCGCCGAAGTCTACCAAGTAGCAACAACAAATCCATGGAGCGACACTGCTATCACCTTCAATGCCAGCGACGAACCTAAATTCCGAACAGCCCGAGCACTAGCCGCATTGGTCCTCAGTCCAATAGTGGACGACTTTAGTCTTACCAAGGTACTCATGGATGGCGGCAGCGGATTAAACCTCATCTACGAGGAAACCCTCCAAAAAATGGAAATTGACTGGAGCCGCATTGAGCGAAGCAGCACAACCTTCAGAGGGATAATCCCTAGTCGAGAAGTACGCTGCACAGGAAAAATCACACTAGATGTAGTGTTCGGCTCGCCGGACAATTACAGGTCCGAGGAGGTCACGTTCCAAGTGGCCCCGTTCGGCAGCGGATATCACGCCTTGTTAGGGCGAGAGGCATTCACAATCTTCCAAGCTATACCCCATTACGGGTACATGAAGCTCAAAATGCCCGGGCCCAATGGAATAATCACTCTTGTCAGTGATCCAGATATAGCACTCCGCGCTGAAAATAAGACAGCCGCACTGGCCCTAGAGGCATTATCCGAAGCCCTAGCGGCAGAGGAACTCACTGCGCTGCGCTCCACGGTGGATAGGGACGATGTGATACTCGATAAGAGGTCTAAGTCCACCTCTTTTAAACCAGCAGACGAAATAGTCAAATTCCAGGTCCATCCAACGGACCCCACAAAGACGGCCTCCATTGGGGCACAATTAAATCCTGATGTAGAAGCCGCACTACGAGAATTCCTTCGGGAAAATTGGGACATTTTTGCCTGGCACCCTTCAGATATGCCAGGAATCCCACGCAGGCTGGCAGAACACAGCCTAAATATCCTAAAAGGATTCAAGCCAGTCAAACAGGCTCTTCGGCGATTTTCCGAACCCAAAAGACAGGCAATGGGAGAGGAGCTAGCCAAACTCTTAGAAGCCGGATTCATCAGAGATATAAAACATCCGGACTGGCTAGCCAACCTGGTAATGGTACCAAAAAAGGACAAATCCTGGCGCCTTTGTGTCGATTTCAAAGACCTTAACAAGGCCTGTCCAAAGGACCCTTTCCCTCTCCCTCGCATCGACCAAATCATCGATGCTACCGCAGGGCACGATTCATTGTGCTTCCTCGACGCATACTCCGGATACCATCAAATCAAGATGGCGGAAAAAGACCAGGCCGCAACGGCATTCATTACTCCGTACGGACCATTCTGCTTCAACACAATGCCCTTCGGACTCAAAAACGCCGGCGCAACATATCAGCGCATGATTCAGACATGTCTGGCCACCCAGATAGGCAAAACAGTGGAGGCGTACGTAGACGATGTGGTCGTTAAGACCAAACACGTCGAAACTCTAGTAGACGATTTGAGGCTTACATTCGACAACCTCCGAGCATACGAAATTAAGCTCAACCCGGAAAAATGTGTTTTCGGTGTACCAGCTGGAAAGCTCTTGGGCTTCATTGTATCCGGTAGAGGAATTGAAGCAAACCCAGCCAAGATCCGAGCTCTGTCACAATTGGATATCCCAAAAGACCTCAAACAAATACAAAAACTAACTGGATGCGTGGCGGCTCTAAGCCGCTTCATCTCCCGTTTGGGAGAAAAGGCACTGCCCCTCTATCGCCTCCTCCGGCGCACCGAACACTTTGAATGGACGGATGCTGCCACGGCCGGACTCGAAGAAATTAAGGCCATATTGGCGACAAATCCGGTCCTGGCCGCGCCCAACCTGGGCGAACCTATGTTATTATATATCGCGGCAACACATCAAGTTGTTAGCGCCGTACTCGTCGTCGAACGAGAAACAGAAGGGCACAAATTCCCTCTTCAAAAACCAGTGTAGTACGTATCCACTGTCTTAACCCCATGCAAGTCCCGGTACCCACATTATCAAAAGATAGCGTATGCGGTGTTCATGGCATCCCGGAAGCTGCGACACTACTTTCAAGAGTGTTCCATAACGGTGGCCTCCGAAGTACCTCTCAACGATATTATAAACAATCGCGACGCGACGGGCAGGATTGCAAAATGGGCCATTGAGCTCTTACCATTTGACATAACCTACAAACCACGGCGAGCCATAAAGTCGCAAGTTTTGGCTGACTTCATTGCCGAATGGACCGAAGCCGAACTCCCTAAAGAGTACGGCGCATACTCCAATTGGATCATGCATTTCGACGGCTCCAAAATGTTGGCTGGCTTGGGGGCTGGCGTCGTCTTGACGTCCCCAACCGGAGACACAGTCCAATACGTACTTCAAATAATGTACACGGACTCCAACAACGCAGCCGAATACGAGGCCCTTCTACATGGTCTCCGGATGGCAATCTCCATGGGTATTCAACGCCTAGAGGTGCGCGGGGATTCAAACCTCGCAATATCCCAAGTAAATGGAGACTTTGATGCCAAGGATCCGAAAATGGCAGCCTACCGTAACGCCGTCATAAAAATGTCAGCTCGGTTCGAAGGACTCGAATTCCACCATGTAGCCCGGGATAATAACCAGGCAGCAGACGTGTTGGCACGCATCGGCGCAAAACGCGATGCCGTCCCTCCAAACATCTTCCTGGAGCGGCTCTTTAAGCCATCCATATTATGGGAAGAAGAGTCCGGAAATAACAACCCGGAACCAACTGCACCACCCAACACGGAACATTCTGACACAATCGGTGGCTCAGCCAATGAAATAACACCTTCAGCCCACGAAATAATGGCAGTAATTGCCCCGTGGACGGAACCATTCCTAGCCTACTTAATCAGGCAGGAACTCCCCGAAGACCAAAATGAGGCCCGCTGCATAGTTCGGCGATCTAAAGCCTACAAGGTCCATGAGGGAGAACTTTATAAGAAAAGCACAACCGGAGTCCTTCAAAGGTGTATCTCCGAAGAGGAAGGGCGAAATCTCCTGGCTGAAATTCACGCCGGACTCGGCGGGCACCACGCCGCAGCCCGGGCCCTTGTAGGCAAGGCCTTCCGTACAGGATTTTATTGGCCGACAGCCCGGGCAGATGCTCAGGACTTAGTCCAACGATGCGTCGGTTGCCAGCTCTTTGCTAATCAAAGCCACATGCCACCCACCGCCCTCAAAACTATACCCATCACCTGGCCGTTCGCGGTCTGGGGGCTTGACATGGTTGGACCCCTTAAAGGGGGAACCCACAAGAAAAAATACTTATTGGTCATGGTGGACAAATTCACCAAATGGATAGAGGCCAAGCCGGTTAAAACGGCAGAATCCGGACCTGTGATAGACTTCATATCCGGGGTAGTACACCGTTTCGGCGTCCCCCACAGCATCATCACTGATAACGGCACGAATTTCACGGCCGACGAGGTTAAACTCTGGTGCAAAAACATGGGCATCAAGCTCGACTACGCTTCAGTCTATCACCCTCAAACTAACGGTCAAGTGGAACGGGCAAATGGTCTAATCATGAGCGGCATTAAACCCAGATTAGTGCGGTCCCTCACGGAATCTAACACGCACTGGGTAGAGGAGCTAGACTCCGTACTCTGGGGGCTGCGGACCACGCCAAACCGCACTACCGGATTCACACCATTTTTTATGGTATACGGCGCTGAGGCAGTTTTGCCCTGCGACATACTTCATGACTCACCTCGCGTGCGCATGTACGAAGAAAGAGAAGCCGAGTTGGATCGGCAGGACAGTTTGGACGCCTTAGAGGAGGAGCGCGACGTGGCAAAATCCCGTTCCGCATTCTATCAGCAGCAGGCTCGAAGATATCAAAGCAGAGAAGTACGGGCTAAAACTTACAATGTTGGCGAACTAGTTCTACGCCTGCCGGACAAGAAAAAGGACAAACTTAAGCCCAAATGGGAAGGTCCCTTCATCATCGACCAAGTCCTTACCGGCGGTGCATACCGTCTACGCAACGCATCTAACAACCGACTCGAGCCAAACCCATGGAACGCAGCCCGTCTCCGAAGATTCTACGCCTAGCGCCGGACTCAGAGTTCGTCTCCTTCCTCCGTCCACCTTTCATATTTTTTCGCTGTCTTTGTTTTCCCTCCTTTTTCCTCCCTCTTTCAGTGCAAGCCTCTTGAGGGCTGATCTGCGCTTTGTTCGCACTCACTTGATGTGCTACTCGCACTCGTTATACCTGGGGGCTTCTTTAACAGAAGCTTATCTATACGGGCTTCATGCCCAACACATGTGTCATACTTCCGCATGTACCTTTTACTCACCATTATATGCATCGATATGACTTAAGTTTTGGCCAAGCTGGGTTGCCTGGCTCCTGTGCTTACCCCTACGTTCCCGATTGTTCGGCTAGGAGGTAAAGGGAGCACCTCTGCGATTGTTACTGCCGGATCAGCCGGATGTGTACCTCAGACTGGGTGAAGCCGAAAGCTAGCGTTCTTAAGGGAATATTCGGTCGGTGACCTGAAAGATGATTTATTACTTATTTATTTCTCTGCCCCCAGATGCTTTTTCTGCTCTTTTCGCAGTCTGGACATGCACTTTAGGGCATGCCTCCCAGGGAAAGGAACCCCTAACGGAACTATTCTCCCTGGAAGATGTTTCTTACTAACCATGTAATATAACATAGCTAGTTGGGCACTTGTCTGATAAAGCACTTATGACCCCTACGCCTTGTCTCCATGCATGCCCCGGTTTTTGTATAACCGTCAGGGTATTCGGACACACTCCGGACTGTTGGGTCCCGAGGTTGAAGCGAAAAGGTCCGCAAAGACAAACGATCTACAATCCGGCTAGAAGGCATTTTACATGTCATTTTAAATTACATCGTCAAACTGACTGATTGTACTCCTCTTCAATCCCATCTAACAGGCTGTCTAATTTACAGTCCCGTTGGGAATATTTCGCGGCCAACTCTACTTGGCCGTACATCAGGCTCACAGGGATCTCCTTCCCATCGGGCCCCACAGGTCCGACCTCGGCCATGTGGTTTGGATCAGCCCTCGTGTACCGCGTCTTCACCATGGCCCAGGCCTCCCTGGCGCCTTGACGGCAGGCCGATATCTTCCACAGACGGAAACGCTGCCGTACTCCCTGAAGCTTCTCAGCAAGCCCTCCAAGACCCTCGGGTAGGGAGACGGAAGGCCATAAGGCCTGAACGACGCCGCTCATCGCCTGCCGAACACGTTCGTGCAGTTGCAGCAGCTCGGGAAGAGGGTCTCCCGTGGAACCAGGCATCTCCTCCGCCGGACGACCCGTGAGCACACCTACAGACACATTTCTGTCAATCGACTTCCTCGCCGAACTCTTCTTTTCAAAAGAGTTTGCTCAAGCACTTACTGTAAATGCCGCGACGAAGCCGTCGATTCTCCTTTACGGAGTTAGACAGCTGGACCCGAACACCTTTTAGTTCTTCGCCCAGCTGGGTGTTGGCATCTTGGAGTTTGTTCCTCTCCTGCTGCACCCTTGTAAGCACCTTCTCGCCGGCCTTAAGCTGGCGCAGCAGATGTTGCTTGTCCGGATCTAGTCCGGCACCCTCTGCAATATTATTGTCAGATTATACACACACGCCGCACTTCATAAACTACTTCTCTTTTCGAAATATGAATTACCAGAGGGGGTCTCTGTGGCTCCCCGGGCAGCGGCTAGCGCGGCCTCAAGTTGGGCCTTGCATTCTTGAAGCTCCTGGGACAGGTGGGTATTCTTCTCCGTAAGATCCTGCATAACAAATGATCCTTAAATCAGTTAGTTTAACTATTTTAAGTCTCGGGGGCTACTGGCATATATAACCATTAAAATTCCTCACCCGTATGTCTTTTACATACTGCTCCGTGGCTCTGGTTAAACCATCTTGAGCAGCATGGAGGTGCGCGTCTCCCGCATTAAAGGCATTCAACGCCTCTGGGGAGAAACACGCATCACGAAGAACTGTCCGGCGGCGCCTGTGATTCATGGCGCTCTCCACCTCAGACCTGGTGGCGGACAACCTGTCGGCATCCTCCGTTGGAGGAGCATCCGGCTCGCGCCTTGCGCTCGCCTCCCCCTCCGGACCAGGCGTTGGAGCCTGGCTGGCGGAGGCTTGGTTGGCAACCTCTCCGGGCTCAGTCCGGCGAGCGCTCTTTCTCCTGGAAGAATCATGAGCATTAATGTACCTCCCAGGAGTCTTTCCCTTAAAGGACAAGGGTGCGCCATACCTCTGCGGCGATGTTTCGATTCGCGCCGCACTCCTCTTCCGCCTGTTGGGCCGCACTGACCCTGGTTGGTCAGTCGCCGCGGGCTCGGCTTCCCGCCGTAAAGGCACCTCCTGCGAAGCACCGTTGGTACACGGTGGTCAGAAATAAGCATTACAAAAGTAACGGTGTCAGGACTTCGGTCGTACTCACCTGAGAAGCCGGAGATAAACCGGGGTAGTCAGCCGTAATGGCGACTAGAGCATTATCTATGCTGAGCTGGTGGAACACCCCGTCAATCAGTTCCACCATTATGTCCGGATCCTCTCCGGAGGCCGGATCAAGGGATCTTCCCGGATCCTCGGGTTGTGGAGTCGGGCTTTCCATGCCCTCCACATCCCGGCGTAGTTCCTGCGTCGAAATCATAAAGTAAGACACTTATCTTTGAAAGCACGGATCGGATATATAAACGTCCGCTTACCCAGCTCCGAGGGTTATTCATGGAGAATCCATTCAATGGACTCGTGTGGAGGAAGTCCTCCTTCTCCCCCTTGTACAAGCCGGACAGGATCTTCACCAGATCGGCGGCCGATCCCGGCCCCTTGCGGCCATGACGGGTGGCGTCATTCTCCCCGTTGAAATCCCACATGGGGTGGCCCCTATATTGAAGCGGCTGCACCCCTCGCATAATGCATATGGCCATGACTCCAATCATGGTCAGTCCGGAATGGGCCAGTAACCTTATCCGGCCCATCAGATATCGGACGCTCCTATCATCTTCCCGTTGAGGGCTCCGCGGGCGCCAACTCAGGCGTTTCTTCAGAGGAGCGTAGCTAAACTCCGGGAGGCCGATCCGAACTGGATCCGGCAGCGGGGCGTCTTCCATATAGAACCACTCCGAAGGCCAGTCTTCGGACGCCTTCTTCGGGGTTCCGGATAGATATCCGGTCCCGGCGATGCGCCATATTTCGGCTCCGCCCACTTGATATATCGACCCCTCGTGAGAACGGGGTACGAGGCAAAACAATCTCTTCCACAGCGCAAAATGGGGCTCGATGCCCAAGAACAGCTCGCAAAGAGCTACAAAGCCCGCGATGTGCAAAATGGAGGCAGGTGTGAGGTGGTGAAGTTGGAGTCCATAGAACTCCAGGAGCCCCCGGAGAAACGGATGTATGGGAAATCCGAGTCCCCTTATTAGGTAGGGGACGAAGCATACCCGCTCTCCTTTGGAGGGATTGGGGACGCTCTCCGCCTGCTTCCCACCCTTGTAGGTGGCCAGTCCGGCTCGAACCGGAACCATAAAGGCTGGGGGAAGGTATCCCTCTGCTTGGAGCGTCACTAACTCGCTATGCGGGACTGAGCATCTCCTCTAGTCTCCTGGCTGAGGACTGGGAGCGCGAGAAGAGGAGCCGCGTCGACTGTTCATGTTGGAATGGATTTTTGTCAGATGCGCTTCGATGAGTACTTGCGGGAGGAGGATGGTGTGATTCGGATCTGGATCCCTGCCTCTCTTATAGGCGGCTTATTCGCGCAGCTAGGGGGGTAAAATGTAAAAATACCCTGGCTTTTCGCATTCATACAACACGTGGAAGAGGGCCGTTATTGGGCGTCGAAGCCAAGGAGTGCAACATTTATGAAGAAACCGGACACTATTCCGCAAACACATGGAACATGGAGGGGAACCCGCCTTGCAAATGCTGAAGACAATGTACCCGCCGAACTCGTCGTCATTGAAGCCTGGTTCGGGGGCTACTGAGGGAGTCCTGGACTAGGGGGTGTCCGGATAGCCGAACTATCATCATCGGCCGGACTCCAAGACTATGAAGATACAAGATTGAAGACTTCGTCCTGTGTCCGGATGGGACTTTCCTTGGCGTGGAAGGCAAGCTTGGCAATACGGATATGTAGATCTCCTACCATTGTAACCGACTCTGTGTAACCCTAGACCTCTCCGGTGTCTATATAAACCGGATGGCTTTAGTCCATAGGACGAACAACAATCATACCATAGGCTAGCTTCTAGGGTTTAGCCTCCTTCATCTCATGGTAGATCTACTCTTGTAATACCCACATCATCAATATCAATCGAGCAGGACGTAGGGTTTTACCTCCATTAGGAGGGCCCAAACCTGGGTAAAACATCATGTCCCTTGTCTCCTGTTATCATCCGCCTAGACGCACAGTTCGGGACCCCCTACCCGAGATCCGCCGGTGTTGACACCGACAGCAACCTTTTGACCATCGGATCATTTTGTGCAGTTTCACCAAAATCGAGATGAGCATCCCTGTGGCAAAGAAATTGAAGAAGCGTGATTAGAATAAGATTATTGGGACTAGTTGATGAGACATAAACTCATCACAAATACATCACGTAGAAGCCAGTAGAGGTATGTGCGGGGCAAAGAAGTAGAGAAATATCCACAGGGAGTGATGTGGGCAGCTGGAGCAGTGGTGCAAGCCGACTGTAAAGGGAGTTGTACCTGAGGGACGTAGCTCAACCTTGAGGAGGGCGGCGGGAGGCGGCATCTGCCCACGTCGCGGCAGTGAGCAAGGGACGAAGGCAACCTCACCGGCTTTGTGAGAGAGAACGGCGGGGACCCCTGATCGGGACGTGCCGACAGTGGGTTTTCGCCATCGGCGACGGCCACCGCATCTACACTAAGCATCCACCCCTTCCCCAAGCGGACGTGATCCGCCGGGATGTTAGAGATGTGGCCACAGTCATTTTGTGCAAGAGAGTTTGAAGAGAGTAACCCCAACAAGCAACCGTGTAGGCTGGCCCGTCCTGACTATGTATATAGTGGAGAGGTTTCCTTTTCTCTCCATATGAACCTATCATATTGCATATGTGCCACTGAAGAAAAAAAACTTTATTTATAAATGACGCATCACCTACTACTCGATCTCCTATAACCTTGCGCTTGGCATCTCCAAAATATTAACCTTGCGATTGGCTCTTCGCCTCTTCGAGAAGTCGAGCAATAATGGTAGTGCAGTATATATCGTTCTAGCTATATGAGACCGAATGAATTGCTGCACGTCCACCACATGGGCGAGGGTCGAGGGGCGAGGGAGAGTGCTACATACGGAGCAAAATGAGTGAATCTACACTCTAAAATACGTCTATATACATCGGTGTTTGGAGTATGTACTAGTAGTTCATATTGAAATCTACTAAAGGACATATATATTCCAAACAATATGATATAATCTCTATAACCAAGGTAGTAGGGACGAGGAGTAAACGGAGGGAGTAGTAATTTTTTCTCCTCATCCCGTGAGCCACCGCGCGCATGGGCGAGGGAGCGGGCATAAGGTGGAGCAAGCTTCACCTCATCCTGCGAGCCACCGCGCCCGTGGGCAGGGGAGACGGCGTACTAAGCAAGCTTCTCCTTGTTCTGCGAGTTGATGGGACACATCAAAAGTACTCTAGTGTATAGAGCCTTGCCTCTAAGGTAGGCCCCACATGGTTTGCCTCTTTTTTTAATTTAACATAACGTGTCAAGTCGCAATTTGTTTCTTCACCCGTGGTAGACGATCCTCCCTCCACCAAGTAGACAACCAGTACACGTGCCAAATTACCACGTGGGCTACCTTTTTCGTACAGAAATGAGCTCCACCGTGTACCCGCGCGGGTGTGGTTGGGAAAGAGACGGGAGTACGTGCGCCGTGCATGCACCTCTTCTCTTCGTGCACGTCCCCCACGTACGTGGGTGTGTGTGAGAGATACAAACCGCGTTCATGAGTGTTTTTTGTTTTGGGGTGGGTGGTGGGGGGTGGGGTGGGGGTTGATTTCGTGAATTATTTGTGGGAATATGTGTCGATGACATCTCAAACAAAAATTTGCATGCAATGTGTGTGAAATGGAGGCCTATCCATATCATACATAGAGGGTCGGTCAATCCACGAGAAGAGAGGGAGGGGTCGTAGCTATCAATAGAGTCGAAGAGAGGAGCAAGTGGGTGGGTGCGAGATCGATGAAGAGAGCCATCGAAATTGTGTGTGTGTGCAAGTCAAAGATATAGGGCGACTAGCCTACCGGAACGTTAGAGGGCACATGTCAAGTTTGTCTGTGGCAGGAAGACATGACTAGAGCGCTCGATGTATCGGTGTGTGTGTGGGGGGGGGCGGGGGAGGGGGGTGGGGAGGGGGTAGGCAGAGGCCTAACTATAGAGGTAGAATGACTCGTATATGTGTTGAGAAGGAGATACCCAGCTATGTCTTGAGGGAGATCGGTCGACATCCATACATAACTGAAGGACTGGAAATATGATGGGACAGAGAGAGAGAGGAGAGAGAGAGGGAGGGAGAGGGGTAGAGTGCTGGATGGGTGATGGAGTTGCTTCTCTAAGATGGTGGGAGAGGCCTACTAGACAAACTGAGGGTGGAACTGCAATGTTATCAATAAGAGTGGGGATGTGTTTCTGTGTGTGCCTGTGCGTGATAGATCTGTCGGGACGCATCCATGGATGATGAAGGGGAACCATGTGTTTGGTAAGCAAACCTAACTAGATCGGTAGATCAATTGTTGTTTGTCGAAGGAAGGGAGAGACACAACTAATGAGGTAGATCTATCGACGCGTGGGTAAAAACGAGTTATAAGGACCTAGCTAGCTATATGTATAGCGAGAGATCGGTCGGTATACGTCCATTTTTTAGAGGCCAATAAGGCCCAGCGAGACGGATAGACAGAGAGAATGGAGCTAGGAGGTGGTGCGAGAGGCCCAACTACTAGCTAGATAGGGGGAGGAGTGTGCGGTTGTGAGGTCGATGAAAAGAGGGGCGAGAGTTTACACGTGTGTGTGACCGTATGAGAGACACAAGGCAAGGACACATAAAGGAGGATATTGAAGGTGTGTGTGTATGTTGTAGGCAGGCATCACTAGAGAGGTTTATCGATCGGTGTGTGTCGGAAAGGAGTTGTGGAGACTGTGGGAGAACGACGTAAAGAAAAAAAAATGAATGTGCCCGGTGGATAGAATGCCGAGGGAGGGGGAGGGCGAGGAGGGCGTGTGCATTCACGAGAGAAAGTTAGTGGTAGTTACAAAGGTTAGAGGATTGTGTGGGTGTAAGAGACTAACAAAGATCATAATTTGATATGAAAGCGGATTCATATATTTGAATAGGAGATCATAGTGTTTTAAACATTGCATGCATGAATATAGCGGTGATACACGTGCTGTGCACATGTTATACCATAATGTGATAATGCATGGCGTTTGCAACTCACAGCTAAATGCCGAACAATCTAAACCATACTATACATCAAACAATGTAACATTTTATTTGAATTTGTGATAATGTGTGGCGTTTGCAGCTTACAACTAAATATCGAACAATGTAAACAATACTATATATCGAACATTCTCACATTTTATTTGAGTTTGTGGTAATGTGTGGTGTTTGCAACTCACATCTAAATACTTGTAGGCGTAGGGGGCGGGGCACCATACATAATGCGATAAACACATTATACATATGAGACATGGTTTAGATTATGAAGATCTAGCTAGAGCTAGAAATGTAATGTGATTTGAAATCAAAATAAAGTGGATTCAAAAAATTGAGTTCGAGTTCATATAGTACACATAGTTCATATGTAACTCGAGACTAATCATGTGGTGTGCTGTGAAGATAATACACAAACGATGGTTTAACTTGACAATAATGATGATTGTAGATCTTATTAAAACAGAGAAACAAATTCAAATGCTTTGACTTAACAACAATCATTACTGTAGATCTTATTCAAATAGAGAAACGAATTCAAATTTAGTTCATATTGAAGCGGTAGTATATACGTTTGGAATGTACTAAAACGTTCATTTGAGTAGTAGGTTGCATGCATTATACATGTAGTGAAATATTTTAATTGAACATAACATGAATTCAAAGTTTTGAATGACATTTGCAGTGCACATTGATTTGGTACAGTACATGTTAGGCTTGTCCGGAAATTTCAACCCGCGCCTTGTTAGCCCGAAATATTTAAGATATATCTTTGTCTCGTTGTGCTCCCACAACTCCCTCCATCTCAACCCGCGCCTTGCTATTCCGAAATTACAACACGCGCGAAAACTCCCACCTCCTGTGAAATCCCGACACGCGAAATGCCCATGGTACCCCTGAACCGAAAGAATCGCCTCAAATTGGTGGGGGTACTTTCGTAACTTACCCCACATTTCGGACAAGCGCGTCTCTAAGCCATGGTTCCCCACTGCCATCCCATCCGCCCACCCATTCGTACACTGAGGCCCCGAAAACCCGCGACAAAACCCCACACCTTGCTCCGTCCGGCACCTAGTCGGTGCCTCTTCCCCGACGACGTCGTCCACAGCAACACGTCGACGTCCCTCATCCACCATACCGGATGAGGATCCGTCATCGATCTCGTCATCCCACCGGTTCAGCCACCCCGTCCTCCACCTCCAAGGAGCTTCCCCGATGTTCCCCTCGTCTTTCGCGCCACCTCCTTTCCCACACCACCGTCTTTACCTGCACGACCGGAAGAGCATCATCATCACCGTTTCTTCGGATGAAGCTGCGGCCTAATCGGCTCCACCAAAGAGGTTGTACACTAATCGGCGCATTTTCTTCTTGATTCGATCTCACGGTGCTGCCGGCGCTCAGTCCCGAGCCGACATGGTGCGACTGCATCCACGGCGGCGTCACCGGCCACTTCCTCCTTGGTGTCGCTCCCTCGGCGGCGATGTCCACATCAGTAGGAGTTGCTGCTGCTTTAGCTCTCGCTCGCGCTGCTGCTCTGCTCTTGCTCTCGGTCCCCTGCCTGGGGCGCTCTTGCTATTGCTCTTGCTCGTGCTGCTGCTCTCGCTCTTGCTCTTGCTTGCGATGCGGCTCCGATTTAGCTACACTTTAGTCGACTGAATCGACTTTTTGGTCAGTCGATTTTCAGGGGGGGCTCGCCAGGGTGAAGGAAGAACTAGCCGCAGCGGGGAGGGGGCTCACTGGAGAGGTACCCCACTATCTATCTTAGGGTTCAGGGTGGGGGCGGTGGTCGCCGGCGGTGGCGGGGTGGTGGCGTGGGGATCGCCGGAGAAAAAGCTTAGCACGGGGAGGGGGGGGGGGCTAGAGGGATGGCCGGGGCGGCGGCGGACCGGTGGTGGGGAGTGTTTTCGGGGCGGGCGGGGCGGTGCACCGCTGGCCGCGGGCGGCGGGGGGCTGCTGTTTGGCCGGTGGTGGCTGGCGGCTCAGGGGGTGGAGGTTGAAGATGAACCGCATGCCCTTGATTTCGTATCCAACGGCTGCAAAATCGACTGACCAGAGATGAAAAAGTCAGTCGACCGACGTGTAGCCTCACCTTGCTAGTGCGTTCAGTTTTGACAGCAAAATTCAGTTTCGACAGCAAAATTCAGTTTCGACAGTTAAGTTCAGTTTCGAAAGTTAAGTTCAGTTTCAACAGTTAAATTCAGTTTCGACAGTTAAGTTCAGAGATGAGCGACTGATGTATTTTACATCTAGAACTTTGTGTTTATGTATTTTACGTCATGTATTGGAGATGCTATTATAATTCCACTCAGGTTAACGTTGTTCATTGTCTCTCTTGTCCTGCTTCAGCCTCGGCGTCGTACAACTCACCGGAGCTGCTCCAACGACAAAACCCTCCATCACAGTGGAGCAGTACCTCGGGCTGCATCTCTAGACACCTAAGATCTTCTTCCCCTCCTCCGATAGTAAAGTCAGCCGGAGCATCCTCACCGGCCAACCCAATCACGGTGAGATCGACATGGCTTTGCCAAAGAGGTTGTACACTTGTTGCATTTATTTTTTACTCTACATGTTATATATATTGTCCACTGAGCACACATATTTGTTCCTTTAGTGTCTCCTTGAAAGAAAAAACGTAGGAATTTTAATTTTCACTTGTCCTCCTTTTCAAATTCCTATTCATGAAGCACAAGACTAAGAGATAGTAGCATAATAGCATTATAACCATACATTTTTTGTGGTTTGACTTAATCTCACCATGCTTATTTGCATCCTGTGATCTTCCAATTGTAGTGAATCAAACACCCAGATTGGCAGAAATCCTGTGTTTTTAAATTCTCTGTTTTGCACGTGCATTCCTATCCTATTCATGTCTATTTCCTATCCCTGCATTGTTGGAATCCTCCAATTCGAACGAGCCCTT
Organism: Triticum aestivum; assembly: GCF_018294505.1. Lineage (NCBI taxonomy): Eukaryota > Viridiplantae > Streptophyta > Magnoliopsida > Poales > Poaceae > Triticum > Triticum aestivum. Next base: position 340,433,070 of record NC_057804.1, read on the forward strand.
ACAGAATTACTTCTCTTACAGATAGTTGTCAAAGAAAACCTTGCTTGGTTTGTCCCACTCCTGCTGCACCGTCGTCCACCCCAGCTCAGCTGCTCCAATGATAGAAGGGTCCAGCACAGTAGGGATCCAGCCTCTAGACTGTGTTTCGCCGCCTCAGATCTTCTTCCCCGCTGCCGACAGCCATGAAAACTGCATTACCATCATCAACTGAGCAGATGACCTCGAGGACTACATGGGTCTGCAAGAGAGGTCACACTCTTTCGTGTCTGCTTACGTTATGCATCGCTTAATATTACATGCTACTTTATCATCCTGTTCACTGATTAGACTCTGAGTCAGCTCCAAAATAATGGTCAAACTTGAGTTTTTAAATGGTTGTGGGGTACATATCGGGGCCGCTATCAATAGTATCTATCTACTATCTGGTTAATCTCCGGTGTCTACTATGAGTTTCATGTTGGGTGGGAAACAAACAGTAAAGAAGCCATTATTTGTATTTTTTAACTGAAGCCATTATCTGCCTGCTATTATTGGTTTTGAGTCTATCCACAGGTTTCTACCATCACTCTAGATTTCTACATGCACTCCTTACATAATCTCACTATGTTTTATTCCTATGCATGACAGTTATTGTAAACAATGTAACTGAACATGTAGAGCAAAAGAGACGAGCCTCGCGTGGCAATAAAGTTTCATGTAGACATCGCTCCATGGTAGGCGCAAAGGCAATCCCCCCTCCACACATTTTGGATTGTAATCGAGAGGAAGATATCTGTTCTGAGGGGGATTCAGAAGGAGAAGACAACTCCTATTTACCCCCTGAGGTCTTCGCTCTAAGTTGGCATGCTGATGTTGGTTATATCATGCATATGGTGTCTTGCATTGCTTACTTTATACATCAAATATGTCATCTTCTTAGTTTAGACATCCTTTGTGCGAATGCCATCTGTTCAGTTTATTCATCGTTTATGTGAATTATGCAACGCCATCTTGTTTAGCCAGGCATCATATATGTGAATTTTGCAATGCCATCCTGCTTAGCCAGCCATCTTATATGTAAATTATATTAGGCCATCCTTTTTTCCATTACATATTACATTTGTCAACAATGTTAGTACATTCAACTGCTCTTCATGTGCATCAGCCATTTGATATGGTGATCGCAAATTCTGGAGTGAAAACAAGGTCTTCAGAGCAGACTATGCTATCTGACGAAGTGCATATCTTGCTGGTTATGGATAGCTCCTCAGAGGAGGATTCAGAGACAGATGACCAGTCCTATTCCCCCCCGAGGTGTATTCTCTAACTTGGCAGGGTTATGTTGCTCATATCGTGCGTATGGTGTCTTGCATTGCTATGTCATTTGGTTAGTTTAGACATGCTTTGTGTGAATGCCACCTGTTCAGTGTCTAATTGCCATATATGTGAATTATGCATTGCCATCTTGTTGCAAGACATTATATATGTGAATTATACAATGCTATCTTGTTGCAAAGGCATTATATATGTGAATTATGCAATGCCATGCTATTTAGCGAATCATCATGTATGTGAATTATATCATGCTATCATTTTTTTGTATTACGTGTTCCATTTGTCGACAATGTCTGTATATTCAACTACTCTTCCTGTGCATCAGCCATTTGAAGCGGTGATGGAAGTATCTGGAGTGAAAACAAGGTATTCAGAGCAGACAATGTTACATGCTAAAGCAGACATCTTGCTGGTTACAGAGACCTCCTTAGAGGAGGATTCAGATACTGATAACCAGTCCTATTTCCCCCTGAGGTCTATGCTCAAACTTGGCATGGTTATATTACCCATGTCATGCATGTTGTCTTGCATTGCTTAGTTTTTACATCATATATGGATTGCCATCTGCTTACTTGCTTACTATATAAATCATATATTTGAATTATATCATGCCATCATGTTTACATAGTACATACACATCATCTATCTGAATTATGGCATGGCAACCCATTTAATAAAGACATCATATAGTTATATCATCTCATCCTGTTTAGTGTTTACAATCATCATATTTTGAATTATGGCATTCTATCTGTGAATGTTTGTGAATTATGGCATGCAAACCTACTTAATAAACACACTATATAGTTATGTCATGTCATCCTGTTTACATAGTCTCATATTTTGAACTATGTCTTTCCATCTTTTTTAGTTAGCCATCATAATGTGAAATTGTGTCATGCTATCCTGTTTAGTTAGCCATCATATATGTGAAATTGTGTCATGCTATCCTGTTTGGTTAGACAACATAAATACGAATTATTTCATGCCCTCTTTTATTCCCCACTATCCATTGCACCTGTCTATCATACAATGTCTATACTTCCAATTACTTTTCTTGTTTATCAGCCATTTGAATTGGAGAGCGTGATGGCAGTATCTAAGGGAGTAACAACACGGTCTTCAGAAAAGATAGTGCTACCAGTTGATGCAAATAGAACCACGGTTGTACTTGCCCAAGGACCAGATCCACCACACTTAACCCAGAGTCTCGCAGATTTTACCCCTACCCAGTTGGACAGAGAACCAGCTACACCCCTTCTAACCCCAACCCCGGCAGATAGTAACCTAGTTCCAGTTGACACAGCACCGTCTCCACCATAGAGCACCCAAACACGAGCAGTTAGTAAGGGAACTGCAGTGCCCAAAGCACGAGGACCACCACTCCGAATCCCAACTCAATGCTTAAAGGAGAAGAAGATTTGTTCTCAGGTCAGGTTCTGTAGCTATGGTTCATACTCTTTTGCTCTTGCATTACTGTATTTACTCATACCAACTATTTTCAATTTTGAAGGATGGAATTGAAACTCCAATGGTGCAACAGGTATGTTTTAAACCTATTTCTTTAACTAGTTTGCTGTTGTAACCTACTCTATGTTGATTTCAGTTTCAATTGAATAAACAGTTATGTTCTCATGTCATGCACATTACAAGTGTTGTTATTGCTCTATAGTTACCCACACTTATATTTTGTCTATTCTGCTTTGTCTTGAACAAATATTATTTGAACTGTGTCTCTATCTTGATTTGGCAACAAAAACTAGAATGATATAGACCATAAAGTGACCATGGTACATAGATATATGTTTGTTTCATGCTGTTATCCTGTCCACTTTACTACTGAACTCATTTACCAAAATGAGTTTCATATACAACATGGTAAACATGTGATGTGTCTGCTTGTTTCTCTTTTAGAATGCAGACAAAATATTGTCGAACAGTACCGCGTTATCCAATGGTAAAGGAAGTAATGCAGATAAGGTTCAAGATAGTGAGACATCCCTATTGGTCTCCAAGAAAGCTGATAAAAACTATCTTGACGACAGTGAGAGAACCCAAAAGTCCTGTCTTGATGTAGTGTTCGAGTTACTGGCCACTACTGCTGGCACAAGCTCTTCAAACTCGCTGCCTGAATCAGTTTGTCTTCTTGAGTATCAACTTCAAGTTGAAATACATCGATCAGATGTGCTGTGATAGGAAGCTGAAGGACTGAGGAAGTCCCTGCAGAATTCAGATGCATATTTCCTGGTGCAACAGCAAGCGCTGGAGGATTTAAGCGCCAAACAAGAGAAAGTTAATAAGCTTGCTAAGCATCTTGCCAGCATTATGGGTACCCAGGATATTGTTTCTTGAGATCTTCTGAAGTGGTTTCAGTTCTGGATTTGTTTTGCTGCGATGTTTATTTGCGCTGGTCGCCAACTTTGACAACCAGTGTATATGATATGCTGCTTTGTTCCCTATATTTGCACTAGTGGCGAACTTTGATGCCCAGTGGATGTAATATGTGTAATAGCCGTGATAGCCTAGCGTTAGTTGCTTGCTTATTTATTTCCTTGGTGTCTTGTTTATTTGTTTGCTTGTAGTTATTGCAGTTCTTTTTCCGCGGTTTGCTAGTGGCTGCAATAACCTATTTTTTAAAACTAGGCCCCAATAACCATGGCTAATATTTACTGTAGTGACACTGGGCCTCCTACTGGCCATAGAAATAGTGGGCCTTCTACGGGCCGTAGAAACAATGGGCCTTCTATGGGCCGTAGAAACAATGGGCCTTCTGCGGGCCGTATCATCCATGGGCCTTATACGGGCCGTATGATCGATTGGCCAAACATGGGCCAAACAGACCGCATTATGGCCGTAAACGGGCTAGAGTTAGAATCATTTGTTCATGGGCCGACCATAACGGGCCATCGTTAATAGGCCGTATTTGATAATGCTATGAAACCGGCCCAACGTATTAACGGACCACAAACGGGCCGACTGTAACCACAGGCTGAATTTGGCCCACAAGCAGAAAATGACAGTAACGGGCCGTAAGTATACGAATGCTGGAAATGAGCCCAAGAATAAATGGGCTCTGAGAAGGCCGAAAGATAACATGGGGTGGAAACGGCCCAACGGAATAATGGGCCGTTAATGGGTTTAAGGTGATACACTGTTCATTACGGGCCAATTTCACCACGGTCCGTTAATGGGTGTAAAGTGATACACTGTTCATTACGGGCCAGTTTCACCACGGGCCGTTAATAGGCCAAGAGTTACAAAGGGCCTCATATGGGCCAAAAGACGTCATGGGCCATACATGGGCCACAAGTCAAAACGGGCTGGAATCATATTGGGTGGGCCAGATGATGCTACTGGGCCTAATTCGGATAGGGCGTAATGGGCCTTGGGTTAGCGGGCTGTAAATGGGCTATATGCGAACATGCCATTAGCAGGCTTTCCATGGGCCGACCCGCCACCTTTTGACCAAGTCAAATGGGCCGGCCTTTTCACAGGAATGGGCCTCTGTTGGGCCGTGCCATGTGTCGACGTATCATAGGTGCCTTCCATCCAATGAGTGTATGACATCTGTCCCAACGATGAGCCGACACGTGTTTCCTCCAGCCAATGATGATTTTACATGTGGAAAATCCCCATTTGTCAGGGCTGTTAACGGGTTATCGGATCCAAAACCCGACCCGATAGCTTAACGCGTTCCGTTACGGTGGATGCCACATGTCGGTCACCCTTGACGAAAGCACTTCTGTGACGCGCGATTTATCGTCATGGAAGTGGACACTTCCGTGATGATAATTTTGGTAATGTCACGGAACACTTCTACGACAGCACATGTATGACTATCTTGATTCTATCATAAAATCGTCATGGATGTACATGCATGACAAAAAACGCGACATACTGTGACAAACACATATCATCACGGAAGTGTAATTTTTTTGTAGTGTAGTATCATAAGAAGTTGAAGCATGTAAATTACTTTGAATCGGCCTTTGCACGTAGTTAGATGCATGATTGAAAAAACTAGGGCTGGCCGATAGAGTATACACATTCAATGTTCGAATAACACCATATGAATTATTTGAATCTACAGTAGGGAATTGTGTATTCATATTACCTTTGTAGATTACAAACCCTAGATGACGATCTCTTCGTAGCAAGAACGGACTGGAGACCGTTCAAAGCTTCATCCCTAGTGGAGTCACCAAAAAGTGTGTTCGCACACGAACACGTCACCGTGTACCCTCGACACCGGGGGTGATGGACCGCAGCTCACGTTGAAGGAGACCCATCCGGAAGCGCGGTATGCAAGCAGTCTGGAGGGTGCATTTGAAGACCCGAAACCCCACATGCCCGGGAGGGACCCCATTAGGGTGCACAGGGGCTATGGGCTGCCCTATGTCCACCTGATCGCCTCAAGGGCCTTGAGGTTTGCCGCCTTGCAACAAGAAGCACGAATGAAGAATGAGGAAGAAGAAGAACAAGGGAGAGAGATAAAAGTAAAAGGTAAAAGTGGTAGATGAATTGATTGATTGTGTGTTGTTCAATTGGCCACCACCTCTCATCTATTTATGAGACAGCTGGACTTCATGTACAAGAAAAGGACTCCAAATCTCGTTCAAATCCTTCCAAAATTAGCCGAACTCGGTTTAGGTATGTCGAAGATAGAAGTTCGGTTTTTGTGTTTCACAGGCCAAATACGACCTTGGATGAAGATGCGCCCAAAATAAAATTTAATCGTTTCGACGAGGCAAACAAATGTTGTGTTGAATGTTTTTTGATTCGAGACCATCTTCAGGGATGAATTGCTCGCGCATCCCATCAGACATCGTGTCTGATGCCCCTGGCTAATTTTTACTCATGATAGGTCCGCAGTGCATTGGCTCCAACGTCTACATACGACCTCGGAATGAGACAATTTTTATATCAAAATCGATCATTTCGATGAGACGAAGTCAACCTGTCCATAAACGTTTCTCATATGAGGCTGTCTTGGAAGTCTAATCGGCCGAATAGTACTCTGCATACAAAATCTAGTACTTCGAGCACAACTTCAGCCCTTGAGACGAGATCGAATGGCGATGGCCCAAACTTAAAAAATGTTCACATCGACAATACTAGATTTTTTTATCTAGATGACTCCTTCATTTGAGGCAATCTTAACTAAGTTTTCTTGACCGTGTCAACTTTCCCACTCCATTGGTAACATGTCAGCATCTGCTGCGTAAAGATTATCACTTGTTGAAAGTAGGTACAATACGAGATGGTGATCATTTTAAATATTTGTGCCAAAATGATAAAACATTCACATACTTACACCAAAATGAAGGAAATGAACTGGTAGTAAGAACCCTAGCTAGATTTACATGCATGCTTCACCCGAATAAGAACCCCAAATTATAAATGTTGTAAACACAACAACAAGTTTCACATAAAAAGTAAGTAGATCCGCATGCCGATTAGGATCAAGATAATTGGGTAGACATACCATGTGAGCGGACAAGCCCGAGCGGAATGCCGTTGATCGGGTGCGCCTCCATGGTAACGGAACGACTGTGGTGGCGAAGCGAGAACCACTGTGTTGGTGTCCTGGATTAGGGGGTGTTTGCCACGTCGGTCCACCAGCTATGGGCCGGGCCGAGGACCGACCAAAGACTGATAGATGGGCCATGCTGGCGCTGGAACTTGGCATAGTCAAGACAAAGATCTCCTGGAGGCTTGGCGCACACTTCAAGCATATTTAAATAGTTGGCATGTTTATCCCTACAGTGTAACCAACCTTTGTAACTCCTAGGTATCCCCGGTATCTAGATAAGCCATAGGGTTTAGTTCGTAGAGGCATACACATTCACTTTTGCAAGGTTTAGAGCTTAGACATACTCATAAGATCTCGCCATGAAGACTTATGGTGCCGTCGAAAAGCTGGTTGAGGACCTCCGGCCGCCCCACCCTGGCCCCATCACGCGCCGCCGGCCGGCCATAGCCGAACCACGATGGATCTGGCCAGGACGCCAGATCCATGGCCACCGCCACCGCCCATCGCATAGCAGAGAATCCCACCAAAGGACCTCGCCAGCCCTGGGTTTGCCTGCTGCCGCCGCATAGCCAAGACGCCGCCGTGGGTACCGCGTGAAGACCCTGCACGAGGCGCCCCAGCCACCTGATGGGAGATCCATCACTTCCCTCCTGCACTAGCCCTTTAGGTGTCGGGCGCCGCCACCACCACGGCCAGTGTCGGCGGCAGCGACGGCAGCGATCTGCCTTGTGGGAAGTGTCGGTGTCAAAACCAGCGGATCTCGGGTAGGGGGTTCCGAACTATGCATCTCAGGCTAATGGTAACAGGAGGCGGGGGACACAATGTTTACCCAGGTTTGGGCCCTCTTTATGGAGGTAATACCCTACTTCCTGCTTGATTGATCTTGATGATATGAGTATTACAAGAGCTGATCTACCATGAGATCGTAGAGGCTAAACCCTAGAAGCTAGCCTATGATTATGATTGTTCTGGTCCTACGGACTAAACCCTCCGGTTTATATAGACATCGGAGGGGGCTAGGGTTACACAGAGTCGGTTACAGAGAAGGAAATCTACATATCTGAATTGCCAAGCTTGCCTTCCACGCAAAGGAGAGTCCCACCCGGACACGGGACGAAGTCTTCAATCTTGTATCTTCATAGTCCAATAGTCCGGCACAAGTACATAGTCCGGCTGTCCGAGGACCCCCTAATCCAGGACTCCCTTAGTAGCCCCTGAACCAGGCTTCAATGACGATGAGTCCGGCGTGCAGATTGTCTTCGGCATTGCAAGGCGGGTTCCTTCTCCGAATACTCCAAGGTAGATTTTGAACACATGAATCGTGTCCGGCTCTGTAAAACAAATTCCACATACCACCGTAGACAGCACAATGTTCCACAAGTCTAATCTGCTAACAACCTTTCATAGCGTGACATCACGCTACGGCCCGGTCATTATTCGAACCGTTTTTTTCAACCAGCTACTGCACATCTTGCAAGGCGGTTTTACTGGCATGTCTTGTCGAAGCAGAGATCGTGTCCCCTTATCACGGGATTCTCATCAATACGAGTGTGGGTAACCCAACTGCACCATCAACACGGCGCTTGGGGAATAAGCGAGTTTATAGGGCAAGTGGGGAGGCGCAGGGTTTCTACCGCCTTTATAAAGAGATAAGGATTCCCCTTTTCACCCACGCATTCTCCTTCCTCTGCTCATCCACACTCTCTCACTCGAGCTTCAGCACCCAAGCGTTCGTCTTCTCCGCCCACAAAGGCTCTCTGAAAATGTCCTGATCCGGAGCATGAGGCATGTGGATGGCCTCTACCGTCGGGGAGAAGGATATCAAAAAGCTTCGGGAGGCCGGGTATCTGGCCAAGAAAATCAGCCATCGTCTCCCGACAGCGGGACATATCGTCCCAACCCTGGAACCCCACAAGAGGGTTGTATTCCTCCCCCACTTTGTCCGCAGGATAGGGTTTCCCCTCCACCCATTCGTTCGCGGCATCATGTATTACTACGGGATCGATTTTCATGATCTATCCCCAAATTCCTTCCTCAACATCTTGACATTCATCGTCGTGTGCGAGGCCTTTCTCCGCATCTCGCCACACTTTGGCTTATGGCTGAAGATTTTTAATGTGAAGCCCAAGGTAGTGAGCGGCGATCACGTTGAGTGCGGAGGTGCCATGGTGAGCAAGATTCCCAACGTTACATTGCCATCAGGTACTTTGAATGATTCTGTCAAAGGATGGCAACAATAGTGGTTCTACATCACTGAGCCGCGCGGCACGAAATGGGCCGGAACTCCCGAATTCCAATCCGGAGCTCCCCTGCGACTTACGTCCTGGCCCAAGAAGGGCTTGAACTGGTCTTCGTCCGATGAGTTGTCGGTGCTCCAGACGAGCGTCAAGGATATGGAAGACAAGAATATCAAACTTGTCAATGTAGTCCAGGTGATTTTAGTTTGCCGGATTCTTACTTGTCAACACAGGGCCTGCAATTTGTGGGAATTCGACCCGGCCAAGCACCAGACCCTACTAGAGTTCTTTGGCTCGTCGCACAAAGATAGCTGGAAGGTGCTCTTTAAGTCCGGCAAATCGTGGCCGGACTCAGCCGAGGACCGTGGGTACCAATTGTCCTGTCCCGCAAGTTTGGTAAGTCATTGTATGTTGGTAAGTCGTGCGTTTTATTTGCATAACCTAAGGGAAATGCTTAATGTGTTTTCCACAACTCTCCTAGGGCTAGACGAAGAAGGCGGGGTAGATCTACTGTCCGGCTCCACTGCCAGAAGAACCGGCCGACCCACTTCTAATGAAGATGCTGGTACCGGCGCCCTACAAGGCACCGAAGAAGAAGGACAAGGAGGAGGCCAAAGAGACCAGGGGCGGCCTTCGTCGCCGCGGCACTTCGGACACAATATCCAAAGACTCTGATGCCCGCTCCTCCTCCGGAGAAGACGAGGAAGAGGAGGAAAGCCATTCCCCAGCGAGGGGAAGAAAGAAAAGGACGGTCTTCACATCCTTGGAGGCCGAGTCGCCTAAGAAGGGAAAACTCCCCTTCCGGAGGAGTCCACCGCCACTACGTATAGCAGCCCGGAGTGGGATCCTAGGGCCCAGCCCCTAGTGAACTCATGAGTATATAAAATTCGAACATGTTTGCGCATCCAAACTCACTATGGCATGATATTTTAATCAGTGAGCCATACTTTTTTTGCAGTCCGGCGAGGTCCCGCACTGAACAATCCTCATCGAAGGATTTACTGGGCTCGAATGCTATTGACAGCGGGACACCCCTGAATGCCCCTTCCCCAAAACACATGAATGGCACCGAGGTATCGTCCCAGAGGGACCCAGGCCAAGGAGGGGGGGGGGAGATCGTCAAGGCGGCGCCAGGAGGTCAAACTTCAGGGGCCAGACACACGGGAGAAAAGGCTCCCATGGACGTCGACGGCGGGAGCTATCTCGAATTCGGCCCCCAGCCGGACACAATTCCGGAGACCGATACGACTCCAGAATCAGGCAGACAGCCTCCCTCGGCTAGAGGGGGTGCACCTGTTCCACCGACAACCTCTGTCCAACCAGAGGTGCCGGATACTTCGTCGGCGGCGCTGAAGAGCGCCTCCATCATTGAAGAACACCGTGCCCTTATGGGTGCGGTGATTGAGAAGATTCAGTCCGCTGAGAGTGGACTGAATGAAGCCTGCATCAGCCTTATAACGGGATTTGATGTATGTTTTGTGAGGTTTCAAAGAGTGTCATAGTATAGGTAGTAGCCCCCGGTACACTATTCGGTGAAAGAAAGAACCGAACAGAGGATCAAATATATGTTCGCAGGAGACTCACTTTATGGCATCTCTCCCTCTCTTTTTTATAAGCAGGCGACTGTAGCGACTGCCGCCTCTCATACAGCGGAAGTCTCCGGACTGAAGCAGAGTCTGGAGCGGGCCGAAGAAGAACTCGTCCGAGTGAAGAAGCAGGCGGAGGATAACCAAGGTATGCAAAAACCTTGTTCGTATTCAGCGCGAATGAATAATTTAGTATGATGAAAATATTTTTATGATGTGATCTAGGGGAGACGAACGAAATTGAGGCTCTTAAGAAAGCTGTGGCCGAAGCCGAGAAGAAGGCAGCCGCAGAGAAGGCTCTTCGCAAAAAGCACGAGGCCAGGGTAATTGAAGCTGAGCAAGAGCTCCCAGAGGCCGTGAAGAAATGTGATACCTTGGAGCAGAGTTTAACGGAGAAAGAATCCGAACTCTCCCAAGCTCGTCAAGCCGCATGTGATGCCCGGGGGGAAGCCCAAGGCGCCCTGCAGGAAATCCAGGAGGCGAGGAAGATCGCGGAGGGTAAGGCTTTTTCTATGCAAAGCAGGTATTTGAAGTGAGAAAATCACGTTTTACTAATTTGAATTTGGATTTTTCCAAGGGTATTTGCAGAGCTGCCACACAGCATATCTGATGCCTCCCAATTATACCGGGCCGAAGAAAGGAGCACTACGGAGAAGCTCTTCTGGTCGCAGTATCTGGCGCCAAAGTATCCGGTGCCTTTTGCCAATCAGCTGAAACAGTTGATCAAACTGCATAAGGCGGCTGAACTAGCCATGATGGATTTAATTATCCGGCTATGGCCTGCCGAGCTGACTCCAAGCAGCTACTTCGGGCTCGTGAAGCGGCTTGTGAGTGCCTGCCCCCAACTTGAAGTCATCAAGCGGTCGGTCTGTATGGAGGGTGCGCGAATGGCCTTCGCCCGCGCAAAGGTGCACTAGGCGAAGATGGATGCTGAAAAGCTGATGACTGAAGGACCGCCGGAGGGGAAGGAGCACCACAAGCCCGAGTTATATTATGATAGTGTCCTGAAAGGATCCCGCCTTGTGGCGGAGCAATGCGCCAATGACATTATATTCCCATGAATACAATCATGTTGTCCTATTTAATATTAAACAATGCTGTTTCTATTATTTATTGCCTGTTATTTGAAAGTTTTTCCTCCTGTGCGGCTGTTTTATATGTTAATCCCGAGAGTTGGCCAGTCGTCGGCTTCTGCCCCCATGTAGGAAGTACAGGGGTGTTCGGGATAAATCTGAGCACTCTTTACCCCAATTTTGGGTCCTTGAAGGAGGTGTTCAGTGCAACGAACTAGGCAATCGGACTATAAGGCTTTATCACTCTCACTTAGCCATAGGAGCTTGACAAAAGAAAGGTAGGCGCAGCCCCTGGTGTTCGGGAGACCACACTAGGGGCTCTATAGGCACCTGACGCTTCCAGCTTGCTCTAGAAAAATGGAAATGGGATCTCTCTCTGGTGGGAGCCTGGCAGCGGGGAAAATGACACCTCTTCGGATTTGCGTGAACTAGCGGGCCGATCACTAAGTGGTTAGTACCTCCAGCATGAGCGAACCTTTTCAGAACTGGTTAGGAATGGGCGCCACTATCCCAGCCCGGATCCAACCAGGTTCTATTGATCATGTCCCCTTCCCAACAATTGTATCTTGTCTTGGGGCGTCTTTTTTTGGCTTTACTATCAAGCCAGACGCGGCGCCCTTTCGCATTATCATCTACCGCCCTTTATTTCCTCCCGTCCCTTCACACATGAAGATCGTCGTATGTATGTTCGACCAGAAGAAAAGCCGATCCATCGCACGCTGCATTAGTTATCGCATAATGCAGAAGAAATCCTTAAAGATTTTGCAACCTCTCGAACAGCTGACCAGCTCTCGCCGTATCATGGCACTCAAATTTCGGCTTTCTCTACTGAGCGCTCGTCTGGAAGAACCGAGACGCAATCGCAGTAGTTCTCTCTTTACTACCCTAGCCGATATAGCGGAACGTAGGGTAGCAAGCACAGGAGCCGGGCAACCCAACTATTGACCCAAGACATGATTCGGAGCCGATGCATATAATGCTATAAGTTCGGGGTTCCGAACAACCGTGAGGGTGTTCGGACTTTATTGCCATATTATGGGTACAACGAGGCCCCTGGCACATTACGGCATATCATAGTGTATGGATGCCATTTGACAAAGAATATCAATAAGAACAAGCAACAAGTAAGCGTCATATAAAGCCACATATTGCAATTGAATAATACGTCGATGCATATGAGTACAAATAGTGTGATAAAAATAAATATGACGTCAGAACCTGCTGTGATCGGGGGAGGGGAGCCGTGTGCGGATCCGGGTAATGATCGGATAATCATCAACAGGAATACATAAGGATTCCCATACACAATCGAGCTATTTCCTTTCTTGGTATTTTTGTCCCCTCATGGGTCTGGTTGCCATATCGCCAGTGGTGGCCTACACAAAAGTGGACCTGCAAAGAAAGTGCGAAAAGTTGTTTGTGTGCCGCGGGGCGGTTAGATCGTATTGTGTGCTCTGGCCTGGCATTGTCTTCGCTTTCCGCCGGAGTGATTAATTGAGCTCTTGATGAGCTGGGCTATCCTGTGGCATAGTAGTTCGGACTCTTTTGACTATGTCCGGGAGTCTGGCTATTGAATGAAGGTTCGATTGAAAAATGTTAGTCTGCACTTCTACTGGTCGGGCTGCGATATACTCTTCGGCACGGAGGGGGCGTTCGGCCTTGCCATTAACTGTTATGACACCGCGCGGGCCGGGCATCTTGAGCTTAAGGTATGCATAATGTGGCACCGCGTCGAATCGAGCAAACGCGGTTCGTTTGAGCAGTGCATGATAGTTACTGCGAAAAGGGACAATGTCGAAGATTAACTCTTTGGTACGGTAATTATTCGGTGGTCCAAAGACTACCTCCAGAGTGATGGAGCCTGTACAACAGGCCTCCACACCTGGTATAACACCTTTAAAGGTGGTTTTGGTGGGTTTGATCATTGAAGGATCAATACCCATCTTACGCGATGTGTCGTGATACATCAGGTTCAGACTGTTGCCTCCGTCCATAAGGACTCGTGTGAGGTGAAATCCGTCAATTATTGGGTCCAGGACTAGTGCGGCCGAATTGCCCTGACTGGTATTGGCCGGGCGATCCGTACGGTCAAAGGTGATCGGGCTGGACGACCATAGCTTATATTTTGGGGCGACTGGCTCTGTTGTGTCGTCATCCCTAAGAGTGCACATCTGTTCCCGCCTGGGGATATGAGTGGCGTTTATCATGTTCACCGTTTTGATTTGCGGGGAAATTTCTTTTGTCCTCCTGTGTTCGGTGGCCGGGGCTCCTCGTCATCGTCATTGCTTTGCGACCCCTTCTCCTTGTTTTCGACACCTGACCTGCCAGTTTGTTTGAAGACCCAGCATTCTCTGTTAGTATGATTGGCTGGTGTTCCCGGGGTGCCATGAATTTGGCATGGACGGTCGAGTATGCGGTCCAGACTGGACGGGCCTGGATTGTTCCTTTTGAATGCCTTTTTCCGCTGACCGGACTTGGGGCCACCAAAACCGGCATTGACGGCCGTGTCTTCGACGTTATTGCCATTATTGCGATGCTTGTGTTTGTTGTGTCGGGGCTTACTGTTGCTATCTCTGGCGTCTGAGGTGCCAGGGTTTCTTGTTGTGCTGTTGCTACGAGCCAACCAGCTATGTTCGCCCGCACAAAAGCGGGTCATGAGTGTCGTTAGGGCTGCCATGGACTTCGGCTTCTCTTGGTCGAGGGGTCGGGCAAGCCACTCGTCACAGATGTTATGCTTAAAGGCCGCTAGGGCTTCGGCATCTGGACAATCGACAATTTGGTTCTTTTTAGTTAGGAACCAAGTCCAGAATTTCCTGGCTGACTCTCCAAGCTATTGGGTAATGTGACTTAAATCATCAGTATCCGGTGGTCGCACATAAGTGCCCTGGAAGTTATCCAGGAATGCGTCTTCCAGGTTCTCCCAACTTCCAATGGAGTTTGTTGGCAAACTATTCAGCCAATGCCGAGCCGGTCCCTTGAGTTTTAGGGGGAGGTACTTTATGGCATGTAGGTCATCACCGCGGGCCATGTGAATGTGGAGAAGGAAATCTTCTATCCATACCGCGGGGTCTGTAGTCCCATCGTAGGGCTCGATATTCATGGGCTTAAACCCTTCTAGGAATTCATGCTCCATTACTTCGTCAGTGAAGCATAGGGGGTGTGCGGCGCCTCTATGCCGGGCTACATCACAATGCAGTTCAACTGAGTCAGGTCTGTTGTATTCGGCCCGGCCAGATTTGTATTTAGTATATCCGGTGTGGCGGTCATTGTCACGCGTTGTGGCGTGCCCCCATGATCCGTAGATCGATCTTGACTGTCCTGCTTTGTTTTCCAATTTGTCTCACAGGTCATGTGTGTAGCCCC
The DNA here is from genome assembly GCF_018294505.1 of Triticum aestivum. NCBI lineage: Eukaryota > Viridiplantae > Streptophyta > Magnoliopsida > Poales > Poaceae > Triticum > Triticum aestivum. The sequence continues at coordinate 340,448,176 of NC_057804.1, forward strand.
GGGCCTTCGTATTTTTGTTTGTTTGGCGACGGGGTGCGGGCTGGTGTTCGGGCTGATACACCGCTTTTGTCTCGGCCACGAGGTGGCCGGTCAGCCGCATCCTGCGCTGGTAGTGTAGGCTCTGGTGCCTCCTCCTCGAATTTTGGTAACAACCTACGCTTTGGGTAACTTTTGGTTGGGCGCTCGAGTCCGTATTCCTCGACTGCCAGGACCTCGGTCCATTTATTAGTTAGCAGATCTTGATTAACTTGAAGCTGTTGTTGCTTTTCTTCAGGATTTTTGCAGTGGCTATAAGCAGGCGCTTGAATCGCTCCTACTTGACGGGATCCTCAGGCACGATGAATTCTTCGTCGTCGAGGCTTACCTCGTCTTCGGAGAGGGGCATGTAATTGTCATCCTCTGAGTCTCTATCCATTGGCTGTTTATCAGGGCTAGCTTGCCCATCCTCGCGTCCGGCTTGCTCAAAGCTTGGCTGGGCGGGATTGTTTTCATCTTCGGCGTCATCTGGAATGCTATTGTCTCTTGTGCCGGTATCGTTATTTTTTCTATGACGGGGCTTAGAGCGGTGCCGCTGACGCCGGCGCTTAGATTGCTTCTCAAGGGGATTATCCTCTGTTGCCTCATCGCCATTGCTTTCTTTGGGTGTGTCCACCATATAT